>NW_027308484.1:0-101617 GCF_047496885.1 Scyliorhinus torazame
GGGGGGGGGGGGAGTGGGGGGGGGAGTGTGTGGGGGGGGGTGGAGAGTGGGGGGGGGGGGGAGTGTGTGGGGGGGGGAGTGTGTGGGGGGGGGAGTGTGTGGGGGGGGGAGTGTGTGGGGAGGGGGGTGTGGGGGGGGGGGGGAGTGTGTGGGGGGGGGAGTGTGTGGGGGGGGGAGTGGGGGGGGGGAGTGTGTGGGGGGGGGAGTGGGGGGGGAGTGGGGGGGGGGTGGGGGGGGAGTGTGTGGGTGGGGGGGGGAGTGTGTGGGTGGGGGGGGGAGTGTGTGGGGGGGGAGTGTGTGGGGGGGGGGGGGAGTGTGTGGGGGGGGGGGAGTGTGTGGGGGGGGGGAGTGTGTGGGGGGGGGGGAGTGTGTGGGGGGGGGGAGTGTGTGGGGGGGGGAGTGTGGGGGGGGGTGTGTGGGGGGGGAGTGTGTGGGGGGGGGGGAGTGTGTGGGGGGGGGAGTGTGTGGGGGGGGGGAGTGTGTGGGGTGGGGGGGAGTGTGTGGGGGGGGGGAGTGTGTGGGGGGGGGAGTGTGTGGGGGGGGGGAGTGTGTGGGGGGGAGTGTGTGGGGGGGGGGGGAGTGTGTGGGGGGGGGTGTGGGGGGGGGGGAGTGTGTGGGGGGGGGGGAGTGTGTGGGGGGGGGAGTGTGTGGGGGGGGGGGAGTGTGTGGGGGGGGGGGAGTGTGTGGGGGGGGGAGTGTGTGGGGGGGGGGGAGTGTGTGGGGGGGGGAGTGTGTGGGGGGGGGGAGTGTGTGGGGGGGGGGGGAGTGTGTGGGGGGGGGGGAGTGTGTGGGGGGGGGGGAGTGTGTGGGGGGGGGGAGTGTGTGGGGGGGGGAGTGTGTGGGGGGGGGGGGAGTGTGTGGGGGGGGGTTGGGGGGGGGGAGTGTGTGGGGGGGGGGGAGTGTGTGGGGGGGGGGGGGGGAGTGTGTGGGGGGGGGGAGTGTGTGGGGGGGGGAGTGTGTGGGGGGGGGGGGAGTGTGTGGGGGGGTTGGGGGGGGGGGAGTGTGTGGGGGGGGGGAGTGTGTGGGGGGGGGAGTGTGTGGGGGGGGGAGTGTGTGGGGGGGGGAGTGTGTGGGGGGGGGAGTGTGTGGGGGGGGGAGTGTGTGGGGGGGGGAGTGTGTGGGGGGGGGGAGTGTGTGGGGGGGGGAGTGTGTGGGGGGGGGAGTGTGTGGGGGGGGGGGGAGTGTGTGGGGGGGGGGAGTGTGTGGGGGGGGGGGAGTGTGTGGGGGGGGGAGTGTGTGGGGGGGGTTGGGGGGGGGAGTGTGTGGGGGGGGTTGGGGGGGGAGTGTGTGGGGGGGGGGAGTGTGTGGGGGGGGGGGAGTGTGTGGGGGGGGAGTGTGTGGGGGGGGTGGAGAGTGGCGGGGGGGTGTGTGGGGGGGGGAGTGTGTGGGGGGGGGAGTGGGGGGGTGGGGAGTGGGGGGGGGTTGGGGGGGAGTTGGGGGGGGAGTTGGGGGGGGAGTTGGGGGGGGAGTTGGGGGGGGGGAGTTGGGGGGGGAGTTGGGGGGGGGGAGTGTGGGGGTGTGGGGGGGGGGTTGGGGGGGGGTGTGGGGGGGGGTTGGGGGGGGAGGGTGCGGGGGTTGGGGAGGTTGGTTGGGGGGGGGGAGTGGGGGGGGGGGGAGTGGGGGGGGGGGAGTGGGGGGGGGGAGTGGGGGGGGGAGTGGGGGGGGGGGGAGTGGGGGGGGGGGAGTGGGGGGGAGGGTGCGGGGGGTTGGGGGGGTTGGTTGGGGGGGGGAGTGGGGGGGGAGTGGGGGGGGTTGGGGGGGGGAGTGGGGGGGGAGGGTGCGGGGGGTTGGGGGGGTTGGTTGGGGGGGGGAGTGTGGGGGGTGTGGGGGGGGGTTGGGGGGGGGGTGTGGGGGGGGAGTGGGGGGGGAGGGTGCGGGGGGTTGGTTGGGGGGGGAGTGGGGGGGGGGGAGTGGGGGGGGGGGAGTGGGGGGGGGAGTGGGGGAGGGGGAGGGGGGAGTGGGGGGGAGTGGGGGGGGGAGTGGGGGAGGGGGAGGGGGAGTGGGGGGGGGGGGGAGTGGGGGGGGGGGAGTGGGGGGGGAGTGGAGGGGGGGGGGTTTTGGGGGGGGGGGAGAGTGGGGGGGGGGTTTGGGGGGGGGGGGGAGTGGGGGGGGTTTTGGGGGGGGAGTGGGGGGGGGGGAGTGGGGGGGGGGGAGTGGGGGGGGAGTGGGGGGGGGGGAGTGGGGGGGGAGTGGGGGGGGGAGTGGGGGGGGGGGAGTGGGGGGGGGGGAGTGGGGGGGGGGGGAGTGGGGGGGGGGGAGTGGGGGGGGAGTGGGGGGGGGGAGTGGGGGGGGAGTGGGGGAGTGGGGGGGGGGTTTTGGGGGGGGAGTGGGGGGGGGGTTTTGGGGGGGGAGTGGGGGGGGGTAGTGGGGGGGGAGTGGGGGGGGGGAGTGGGGGGGGGGAGTGGGGGGGGGGTTTTGGGGGGGGAGTGGGGGGGGGGAGTGGGGGGGGAGTGGGGGGGGGAGTGGGGGGGGGGTTTTGGGAGTGGGGGGGGAGTGGGGGGGGTTGGGGGGGGGGGAGTGGGGGGTTGGGGGGGGGAGTGGGGGGGGGGGTTGGGGAGTGGGGGGGGAGTGGGGGGAGTGGGGGGGGGGGAGTGGGGGGAGTGGGGGGGGGGAGTGGGGGGAGTGGGGGGGGGGGGTTGGGGAGTGGGGGGGGGGTTGGGGAGTGGGGGGGGGGTTGGGGAGTGGGGGTTGGGGGGGGGGAGTGGGGGGAGTGGGGGGGGAGTGGGGGGAGTGGGGGGGGAGTGGGGGGGTTGGGGGGGGGAGTGGGGGGGGGAGTGGGGGGGGGGGAGTGGGGTTTGGGGGGGGAGTGGGGGGGGGGAGTGGGGGGGTTTTGGGGGGGAGTGGGGGGGGGGAGTGGGGGGGGGGGAGTGGGGGGGGAGGAGTGGGGGGGGGGGGAGTGGGGGGGGGGGGGAGTGGGGGGGGGGGAGTGGGGGGGGGGAGTGGGGGGGGGAGTGGGGGGGGAGTGGGGGAGGGGGTTTTGGGGGGGGAGTGGCGGGGGGGAGTGGGGGGGAGTGGGGGGGGGGAGTGGGGGGGGGGGGGAGGGGTTTGGGGGGGGAGTGGGGGGGGGGAGTGGGGGGGGGAAGTGGGGGGGGGGGTTTTGGGGAGTGGGGGGGGGGAGTGGGGGGGGAGTGGGGGGGGGAGTGGGGGGGGGGTTTTGGGGAGTGGGGGGGGTTGGGGGGGGGAGTGGGGGGGGGTTGGGGGGGAGTGGGGGGGTTGGGGGGGGGGAGTGGGGGGGGTTGGGGGGGGGGAGTGGGGGGGGGTTGGGGAGTGGGGGGAGTGGGGGGGGAGTGGGGGGGGGAGTGGGGGGGGGGTTGGGGAGTGGGGGGGGGGGTTGGGGAGTGGGGGGTTGGGGGGGGAGTGGGGGGAGTGGGGGGGGAGTGGGGGGAGTGGGGGGGGAGTGGGGGGGTTGGGGGGGGAGTGGGGGGAGTGGGGGGGAGTGGGGGGGGTTGGGGGGGGAGTGGGGGGGGGGGAGTGGGGGGGGGGGAGTGGGGGGGGGGAGTGGGGGGGGGGGAGTGGGGGGAGTGGGGGGGGGGGAGTGGGGGGGGGGGGGAGTGGGGGGGGGGGGGGAGTGGGGGGGGGGGAGTGGGGGGAGGAGTGGGGGGGGGGAGTGGGGGGGGGAGTGGGGGGGGGAGTGGGGGGAGTGGGGGGGGAGTGGGGGGGGGGGAGTGGGGGGGGAGTGGGGGGAGTGGGGGGGGGGTTGGGGAGTGGGGGGGGGGAGTGGGGGGGGGGGTTTTGGGGAGTGGGGGGGGGGAGTGGGGGGGTTGGGGGGGAGTGGGGGGGGAGTGGGGGGGGTTGGGGGGGGGAGTGGGGGGGGTTGGGGGGGGGAGTGGGGGGGGGGGTTGGGGAGTGGGGGGGGAGTGGGGGGGGAGTGGGGGGGGGAGTGGGGGAGTGGGGGGGGGGGTTGGGGAGTGGGGGGGGGGTTGGGGAGTGGGGGGTTGGGGGGGGGGAGTGGGGGGAGTGGGGGGGAGTGGGGGGGGTTGGGGGGGGAGTGGGGGGAGTGGGGGGGAGTGGGGGGGGTTGGGGGGGAGTGGGGGGGGAGTGGGGGGGTTGGGGGGGGAGTGGGGGGGGGGAGTGGGGGGGGGAGTGGGGGGAGGAGTGGGGGGGGGGAGTGGGGGGGGGGGGAGTGGGGGGGGGAGTGGGGGGGGGGAGTGGGGGGGGGGAGTGGGGGGGGGGGAGTGGGGGGGGGAGTGGGGGGAGTGGGGGGGGAGTGGGGGGGGGGGAGTGGGGGGAGTGGGGGGGGGTTGGGGAGTGGGGGGGGGGTTGGGGAGTGGGGGGTTGGGGGGGGGGTGGGGGGAGTGGGGGGGGAGTGGGGGGGGTTGGGGGGGGGGAGTGGGGGGGGGGGAGTGGGGGGGGGGGAGTGGGGGGGGGAGTGGGGGGGGGGGGAGTGGGGGGGGGGGAGTGGGGGGGGGGAGTGGGGGGGGGGAGTGGGGGGGGAGTGGGGGAGTGGGGGGGGAGTGGGGGGGGGGAGTGGGGGGAGTGGGGGGGGGGTTGGGAGTGGGGGGGGGGGTTGGGGAGTGGGGGGTTGGGGGGGGGAGTGGGGGAGTGGGGGGGAGTGGGGGGGGTTGGGGGGGGAGTGGGGGGGGGAGTGGGGGGGGAGTGGGGGGGGGGGAGTGGGGGGGGGAGTGTGTGGGGGGGGGTGGAGAGTGGGGGGGGGGGGGAGTGTGTGGGGGGGGGAGTGTGTGGGGGGGGGAGTGTGTGGGGGGGGGAGTGTGTGGGGAGGGGGGGTGTGGGGGGGGGGGAGTGTGTGGGGGGGGGAGTGTGTGGGGGGGGGAGTGGGGGGGGGAGTGTGTGGGGGGGGGGAGTGGGGGGGGAGTGGGGGGGGGGGTGGGGGGGGAGTGTGTGGGTGGGGGGGGGGAGTGTGTGGGGGGGGAGTGTGTGGGGGGGGGGGGAGTGTGTGGGGGGGGGGGGGAGTGTGTGGGGGGGGGGGAGTGTGTGGGGGGGGGGGGAGTGTGGGGGGGGGGGGGGAGTGTGTGGGGGGGGGAGTGTGGGGGGGGGGTGTGTGGGGGGGGAGTGTGTGGGGGGGGGGGAGTGTGTGGGGGGGGGGAGTGTGTGGGGGGGGGAGTGTGTGGGGTGGGGGGGAGTGTGTGGGGGGGGGGAGTGTGTGGGGGGGGGAGTGTGTGGGGGGGGGAGTGTGTGGGGGGGAGTGTGTGGGGGGGGGGGAGTGTGTGGGGGGGGGTGTGGGGGGGGGGGAGTGTGTGGGGGGGGGGGAGTGTGTGGGGGGGGGGAGTGTGTGGGGGGGGGGGGAGTGTGTGGGGGGGGTGGGGGGGAGTGTGTGGGGGGGGGAGTGTGTGGGGGGGGGGGGAGTGTGTGGGGGGGGGGAGTGTGTGGGGGGGGGGAGTGTGTGGGGGGGGGGGGGGAGTGTGTGGGGGGGGGGGGAGTGTGTGGGGGGGGGAGTGTGTGGGGGGGGGAGTGTGTGGGGGGGGGAGTGTGTGGGGGGGGGGGAGTGTGTGGGGGGGGTTGGGGGGGGGAAGTGTGTGGGGGGGGGGGGAGTGTGTGGGGGGGGGGGGGGGAGTGTGTGGGGGGGGGGAGTGTGTGGGGGGGGAGTGTGTGGGGGGGGGGGAGTGTGTGGGGGGGTTGGGGGGGGGGGAGTGTGTGGGGGGGGGGAGTGTGTGGGGGGGGGGAGTGTGTGGGGGGGGGAGTGTGTGGGGGGGGGAGTGTGTGGGGGGGGGAGTGTGTGGGGGGGGGAGTGTGTGGGGGGGGGGGAGTGTGTGGGGGGGGGAGTGTGTGGGGGGGGGGAGTGTGTGGGGGGGGGGGGGGAGTGTGTGGGGGGGGGAGTGTGTGGGGGGGGGGGAGTGTGTGGGGGGGGGGAGTGAGTGGGGGGGGGTTGGGGGGGGAGTGTGTGGGGGGGGTTGGGGGGGGAGTGTGTGGGGGGGGGAGTGTGTGGGGGGGGGGAGTGTGTGGGGGGGAGTGTGTGGGGGGGTGGAGAGTGGCGGGGGGGTGTGTGGGGGGGGAGTGTGTGGGGGGGGAGTGGGGGGGTGGGAGTGGGGGGGGGGTTGGGGGGGGAGTTGGGGGGGGAGTTGGGGGGGGGAGTTGGGGGGGGAGTTGGGGGGGGGAGTTGGGGGGGGGAGTTGGGGGGGGGGAGTGTGGGGGTGTGGGGGGGGGTTGGGGGGGGGTGTGGGGGGGGGGTTGGGGGGGGAGTGGGGGGGAGGGTGCGGGGGGTTGGGGAGGTTGGTTGGGGGGGGGGAGTGGGGGGGGGGGGGAGTGGGGGGGGGGGAGTGGGGGGGGGGAGTGGGGGGGGGAGTGGGGGGGGGGAGTGGGGGGGGGGAGTGGGGGGGGAGGGTGCGGGGGGTTGGGGGGGTTGGTTGGGGGGGGGAGTGGGGGGGGGAGTGGGGGGGGTTGGGGGGGGGAGTGGGGGGGAGGGTGCGGGGGGTTGGGGGGGTTGGTTGGGGGGGGGGAGTGTGGGGGGTGTGGGGGGGGTTGGGGGGGGGGTGTGGGGGGGGAGTGGGGGGGAGGGTGCGGGGGGTTGGTTGGGGGGGGGAGTGGGGGGGGGGGAGTGGGGGGGGGGGAGTGGGGGGGGAGTGGGGGAGGGGGAGGGGGGAGTGGGGGGGGAGTGGGGGGGGGGAGTGGGGGAGGGGGAGGGGGGAGTGGGGGGGGGGGGAGTGGGGGGGGGGGGAGTGGGGGGGGGGGGAGTGGGGGGGGGGGTTTTGGGGGGGGGGGAGAGTGGGGGGGGGGTTTGGGGGGGGGGGGGAGTGGGGGGGTTTTGGGGGGGGAGTGGGGGGGGGGGAGTGGGGGGGGGGAGTGGGGGGGAGTGGGGGGGGGGGGGGAGTGGGGGGGGGGGAGTGGGGGGGGAGTGGGGGGGGGGGGGGAGTGGGGGGGGGGGAGTGGGGGGGGGGGGGAGTGGGGGGGGGGGAGTGGGGGGGAGTGGGGGGGGGAGTGGGGGGGGAGTGGGGGAGTGGGGGGGGGGTTTTGGGGGGGGAGTGGGGGGGGGGTTTTGGGGGGGGAGTGGGGGGGGGTAGTGGGGGGGGAGTGGGGGGGGGGAGTGGGGGGGGGGGAGTGGGGGGGGGGTTTTGGGGGGGAGTGGGGGGGGGGAGTGGGGGGGAGTGGGGGGGGGAGTGGGGGGGGGGTTTTGGGGAGTGGGGGGGAGTGGGGGGGTTGGGGGGGGGGAGTGGGGGGGTTGGGGGGGGGAGTGGGGGGGGGGGGGTTGGGGAGTGGGGGGGGAGTGGGGGGAGTGGGGGGGGGGAGTGGGGGAGTGGGGGGGGGGAGTGGGGGGAGTGGGGGGGGGGGTTGGGGAGTGGGGGGGGGGGTTGGGGAGTGGGGGGGGGGTTGGGGAGTGGGGGGTTGGGGGGGGGAGTGGGGGGAGTGGGGGGGGAGTGGGGGGAGTGGGGGGGAGTGGGGGGGGTTGGGGGGGGGAGTGGGGGGGGGGAGTGGGGGGGGGGAGTGGGGTTTGGGGGGGGAGTGGGGGGGGGGGAGTGGGGGGGTTTTGGGGGGGGAGTGGGGGGGGGGGAGTGGGGGGGGGGAGTGGGGGGGGAGGAGTGGGGGGGGAGTGGGGGGGGGGGGAGTGGGGGGGGGGAGTGGGGGGGGGGGAGTGGGGGGGGGGGAGTGGGGGGGGGGAGTGGGGGGGGGAGTGGGGGAGGGGGTTTTGGGGGGGGAGTGGCGGGGGGAGTGGGGGGAGTGGGGGGGGGAGTGGGGGGGGGGGGGAGGGGTTTGGGGGGGGAGTGGGGGGGGGGAGTGGGGGGGGGAAGTGGGGGGGGGGTTTTGGGGAGTGGGGGGGGGGAGTGGGGGGGGAGTGGGGGGGGGGAGTGGGGGGGGGGTTTTGGGGAGTGGGGGGGGGTTGGGGGGGGGGAGTGGGGGGGGGTTGGGGGGGAGTGGGGGGGGTTGGGGGGGGGGAGTGGGGGGGGTTGGGGGGGGGGGAGTGGGGGGGGGGTTGGGGAGTGGGGGGGGAGTGGGGGGAGTGGGGGGGGAGTGGGGGGGGAGTGGGGGGAGTGGGGGGGGGGTTGGGGAGTGGGGGGGGGGGTTGGGGAGTGGGGGGTTGGGGGGGGAGTGGGGGGAGTGGGGGGGGAGTGGGGGGAGTGGGGGGGGAGTGGGGGGAGTGGGGGGGGAGTGGGGGGGGTTGGGGGGGGAGTGGGGGGGGGGGAGTGGGGGGGGGGGAGTGGGGGGGGGGAGTGGGGGGGGGGGAGTGGGGGGAGTGGGGGGGGGGAGTGGGGGGGGGGGGAGTGGGGGGGGGGGGAGTGGGGGGGGGGAGTGGGGGGAGGAGTGGGGGGGGGGGAGTGGGGGGGGGAGTGGGGGGGGGGAGTGGGGGGAGTGGGGGGGAGTGGGGGGGGGGGAGTGGGGGGGGGGAGTGGGGGGAGTGGGGGGGGGTGGGGAGTGGGGGGGGGGAGTGGGGGGGGGGTTTTGGGGAGTGGGGGGGGGAGTGGGGGGGGTTGGGGGGGGAGTGGGGGGGAGTGGGGGGGTTGGGGGGGGGGAGTGGGGGGGGTTGGGGGGGGGAGTGGGGGGGGGGGTTGGGGAGTGGGGGGGGAGTGGGGGGGGAGTGGGGGGGGGAGTGGGGGGAGTGGGGGGGGGGGGTTGGGGAGTGGGGGGGGGGTTGGGGAGTGGGGGGTTGGGGGGGGGGAGTGGGGGGAGTGGGGGGGAGTGGGGGGGGTTGGGGGGAGTGGGGGGGAGTGGGGGGGGAGTGGGGGGGGTTGGGGGGGGAGTGGGGGGGGAGTGGGGGGGGTTGGGGGGGGAGTGGGGGGGGGGAGTGGGGGGGGGAGTGGGGGGGAGGAGTGGGGGGGGGGGAGTGGGGGGGGGGGAGTGGGGGGGGGGAGTGGGGGGGGGGAGTGGGGGGGGGGAGTGGGGGGGGGGGAGTGGGGGGGGGGAGTGGGGGGAGTGGGGGGGAGTGGGGGGGGGGGAGTGGGGGGAGTGGGGGGGGGGTTGGGGAGTGGGGGGGGGGTTGGGGAGTGGGGGGTTGGGGGGGGGGTGGGGGGAGTGGGGGGGGAGTGGGGGGGGTTGGGGGGGGGGAGTGGGGGGGGGGGAGTGGGGGGGGGGAGTGGGGGGGGGGGGAGTGGGGGGGGGGGGGAGTGGGGGGGGGGGAGTGGGGGGGGGGGAGTGGGGGGGGGAGTGGGGGGAGTGGGGGGGGAGTGGGGGGGGGGAGTGGGGGGAGTGGGGGGGGGGGTTGGGGAGTGGGGGGGGGGGGGTTGGGGAGTGGGGGGTTGGGGGGGGGAGTGGGGGGAGTGGGGGGGGAGTGGGGGGGGTTGGGGGGGGAGTGGGGGGGGGAGTGGGGGGGGGAGTGGGGGGGGGGGGAGTGGGGGGGGGGAGTGTGTGGGGGGGGTGGAGAGTGGGGGGGGGGGGGAGTGTGTGGGGGGGGGAGTGTGTGGGGGGGGGAGTGTGTGGGGGGGGGAGTGTGTGGGAGGGGGGGTGTGGGGGGGGGGGGAGTGTGTGGGGGGGGGAGTGTGTGGGGGGGGGAGTGGGGGGGGGGAGTGTGTGGGGGGGGGGAGTGGGGGGGGAGTGGGGGGGGGTGGGGGGGGAGTGTGTGGTGGGGGGGGAGTGTGGGGGGGGGAGTGTGTGGGGGGGGGGGGAGTGTGTGGGGGGGGGGGGGGGAGTGTGTGGGGGGGGGGGAGTGTGTGGGGGGGGGGGGGAGTGTGTGGGGGGGGGGGGAGTGTGTGGGGGGGGGAGTGTGGGGGGGGGGTGTGTGGGGGGGGGAGTGTGTGGGGGGGGGGGAGTGTGTGGGGGGGGGGAGTGTGTGGGGGGGGGGAGTGTGTGGGGTGGGGGGAGTGTGTGGGGGGGGGGAGTGTGTGGGGGGGGGAGTGTGTGGGGGGGGGGAGTGTGTGGGGGGGAGTGTGTGGGGGGGGGGGAGTGTGTGGGGGGGGGTGTGGGGGGGGGGGAGTGTGTGGGGGGGGGGGGAGTGTGTGGGGGGGGGGAGTGTGTGGGGGGGGGGGGAGTGTGTGGGGGGGGGGGGGAGTGTGTGGGGGGGGAGTGTGTGGGGGGGGGGGGAGTGTGTGGGGGGGGGAGTGTGTGGGGGGGGGGAGTGTGTGGGGGGGGGGGGGGAGTGTGTGGGGGGGGGGGGAGTGTGTGGGGGGGGGAGTGTGTGGGGGGGGGAGTGTGTGGGGGGGGGAGTGTGTGGGGGGGGGGGGAGTGTGTGGGGGGGGGTTGGGGGGGGAAGTGTGTGGGGGGGGGGGGAGTGTGTGGGGGGGGGGGGGGGAGTGTGTGGGGGGGGGGGAGTGTGTGGGGGGGGAGTGTGTGGGGGGGGGGGAGTGTGTGGGGGGGTTGGGGGGGGGGGAGTGTGTGGGGGGGGGGAGTGTGTGTGGGGGGGGGAGTGTGTGGGGGGGGGAGTGTGTGGGGGGGGGAGTGTGTGGGGGGGGAGTGTGTGGGGGGGGGGAGTGTGTGGGGGGGGGGGAGTGTGTGGGGGGGGAGTGTGTGGGGGGGGGGAGTGTGTGGGGGGGGGGGGGAGTGTGTGGGGGGGGGGGAGTGTGTGGGGGGGGGGAGTGTGTGGGGGGGGGGAGTGTGTGGGGGGGGTTGGGGGGGGGAGTGTGTGGGGGGGTTGGGGGGGGAGTGTGTGGGGGGGGGGAGTGTGTGGGGGGGGGAGTGTGTGGGGGGGGAGTGTGTGGGGGGGGTGGAGAGTGGCGGGGGGGTGTGTGGGGGGGGGAGTGTGTGGGGGGGGGAGTGGGGGGGTGGGGAGTGGGGGGGGGGTTGGGGGGGAGTTGGGGGGGGAGTTGGGGGGGGGAGTTGGGGGGGGAGTTGGGGGGGGGGAGTTGGGGGGGGGAGTTGGGGGGGGGGAGTGTGGGGGGTGTGGGGGGGGGGTTGGGGGGGGGGTGTGGGGGGGGGGTTGGGGGGGGGAGTGGGGGGGAGGGTGCGGGGGGTTGGGGAGGTTGGTTGGGGGGGGGGAGTGGGGGGGGGGGGAGTGGGGGGGGGGGAGTGGGGGGGGGGAGTGGGGGGGGAGTGGGGGGGGGGGAGTGGGGGGGGGGAGTGGGGGGGGAGGGTGCGGGGGGTTGGGGGGTTGGTTGGGGGGGGAGTGGGGGGGGAGTGGGGGGGGGTTGGGGGGGGAGTGGGGGGGAGGGTGCGGGGGGTTGGGGGGGTTGGTTGGGGGGGGGGAGTGTGGGGGGTGTGGGGGGGGGTTGGGGGGGGGGTGTGGGGGGGGGAGTGGGGGGGAGGGTGCGGGGGGTTGGTTGGGGGGGGGAGTGGGGGGGGGGGAGTGGGGGGGGGGGAGTGGGGGGGGGAGTGGGGGAGGGGGAGGGGGGAGTGGGGGGGAGTGGGGGGGGGGAGTGGGGGAGGGGGAGGGGGGAGTGGGGGGGGGGGGAGTGGGGGGGGGGGTTTTGGGGGGGGGGGAGAGTGGGGGGGGGGTTTGGGGGGGGGGGGGAGTGGGGGGGGTTTTGGGGGGGGAGTGGGGGGGGGGGAGTGGGGGGGGGGGAGTGGGGGGGGAGTGGGGGGGGGGGGGGAGTGGGGGGGGGGAGTGGGGGGGGAGTGGGGGGGGGGGGGGAGTGGGGGGGGGGGAGTGGGGGGGGGGGGAGTGGGGGGGGGGGAGTGGGGGGGGAGTGGGGGGGGGAGTGGGGGGGGAGTGGGGGAGTGGGGGGGGGGTTTTGGGGGGGAGTGGGGGGGGGGTTTTGGGGGGGAGTGGGGGGGGGTAGTGGGGGGGAGTGGGGGGGGGAGTGGGGGGGGGGGAGTGGGGGGGGGGTTTTGGGGGGGAGTGGGGGGGGGGAGTGGGGGGGGAGTGGGGGGGGGGAGTGGGGGGGGGGTTTTGGGGAGTGGGGGGGGAGTGGGGGGGGTTGGGGGGGGGAGTGGGGGGTTGGGGGGGGGGAGTGGGGGGGGGGTTGGGGAGTGGGGGGGGAGTGGGGGGAGTGGGGGGGGGGAGTGGGGGGAGTGGGGGGGGGGAGTGGGGGGAGTGGGGGGGGGGGTTGGGGAGTGGGGGGGGGGTTGGGGAGTGGGGGGGGGGTTGGGGAGTGGGGGGTTGGGGGGGGGGAGTGGGGGAGTGGGGGGGAGTGGGGGGAGTGGGGGGGGAGTGGGGGGGTTGGGGGGGGGAGTGGGGGGGGGGAGTGGGGGGGGGGAGTGGGGTTTGGGGGGGGAGTGGGGGGGGGGGAGTGGGGGGGGTTTTGGGGGGGGAGTGGGGGGGGGGGAGTGGGGGGGGGGGAGTGGGGGGGGAGGAGTGGGGGGGGAGTGGGGGGGGGGGAGTGGGGGGGGGGGAGTGGGGGGGGGGGAGTGGGGGGGGGGGAGTGGGGGGGGGAGTGGGGGGGAGTGGGGGAGGGGGTTTTGGGGGGGGAGTGGCGGGGGGGAGTGGGGGGGAGTGGGGGGGGGGAGTGGGGGGGGGGGGGAGGGGTTTGGGGGGGGAGTGGGGGGGGGAGTGGGGGGGGGAAGTGGGGGGGGGGGTTTTGGGAGTGGGGGGGGGGAGTGGGGGGGGAGTGGGGGGGGGGAGTGGGGGGGGGTTTTGGGGAGTGGGGGGGGTTGGGGGGGGGGAGTGGGGGGGGGTTGGGGGGGAGTGGGGGGGGTTGGGGGGGGGGAGTGGGGGGGGTTGGGGGGGGGGGAGTGGGGGGGGGGTTGGGGAGTGGGGGGGAGTGGGGGGAGTGGGGGGGGAGTGGGGGGGGAGTGGGGGGAGTGGGGGGGGGGTTGGGGAGTGGGGGGGGGGTTGGGGAGTGGGGGGTTGGGGGGGGAGTGGGGGGAGTGGGGGGGGAGTGGGGGGAGTGGGGGGGGAGTGGGGGGGTTGGGGGGGGAGTGGGGGAGTGGGGGGGAGTGGGGGGGGTTGGGGGGGGAGTGGGGGGGGGGAGTGGGGGGGGGGGAGTGGGGGGGGGAGTGGGGGGGGGGGAGTGGGGGGGGGGAGTGGGGGGGGGGGAGTGGGGGGGGGGGGAGTGGGGGGGGGGGAGTGGGGGGGGGGGAGTGGGGGGGGGAGTGGGGGGGGGGAGTGGGGGGGGGGAGTGGGGGGGGGGGAGTGGGGGGGGGAGTGGGGGGAGTGGGGGGGAGTGGGGGGGGGGAGTGGGGGGGGGGAGTGGGGGGAGTGGGGGGGGGGTTGGGGAGTGGGGGGGGGGTTGGGGAGTGGGGGGTTGGGGGGGGGGAGTGGGGGGTTGGGGGGGGGAGTGGGGGGAGTGGGGGGGGAGTGGGGGGGGGTTGGGGGGGGGAGTGGGGGGGGGGAGTGGGGGGGGGGGAGTGGGGGGGGGGGGGAGTGGGGGGGGGGGGAGTGGGGGGGGGGAGTGGGGGGGGGAGTGGGGGGGGGGAGTGGGGGGGGGGGAGTGGGGGGGGGGTTGGGGGGGGAGTGGGGGGGGTTGGGGGGGGAGTGGGGGGGGGGGAGTGGGGGGGGGAGTGGGGGAGTGGGGGGGGGAGTGGGGAGTGGGGGGGGGGAGTGGGGGAGTGGGGGAGTGGGGGGGGGAGTGGGGGGGGGGAGTGGGGGAGTGGGGGGGGGGGGAGTGGGGAGTGGGGGAGTGGGGGGGGGGGAGTGGGGAGTGGGGGAGTGGGGGGGGGGAGTGGGGAGTGGGGGGGGGGGAGTGGGGGAGTGGGGGGGGGGGAGTGGGGGGGGGGAGTGGGGGGGGGGGGAGTGGGGGGGGGGGGAGTGGGGGGGGGGGAGTGGGGGGGGGTTGGGGGGGGAGTGGGGGGGGTTGGGGGGGGGAGTGGGGGGGGGGAGTGGGGGAGTGGGGGGGGGGGAGTGGGGGAGTGGGGGGGGGGGAGTGGGGGGGGTTGGGGGGGGGGGAGTGGGGGGGGGGAGTGGGGGAGTGGGGGGGGGAGTGGGGGGGGGGGAGTGGGGGAGTGGGGGGGGGGAGTGGGGGGGGTTGGGGGGGGGGGGGAGTGTGGGGGGGAGTGGGAGGGGTTTTGGGGGGGGGGGTTGGGGGGTTGGGGGAGTGTGGGGGGGGGGGAGTGTGGGGGGGGGGAGTGTGGGGGGGGGTTGGGGGGGGTTGGGGGGGGGAGTGGGGGGGGGGAGTGGGGGGGGGGAGTGGGGGGGGAGTGGGAGGGGTTTTTGGGGGGGGGGGGTTGGGGGGTTGGGGGAGTGGGGGGGGTTGGGGGGGGGGGGGGAGTGGGGGGGGGGGAGTGTGGGGGGGGAGTGGGGGGGGGGAGTGGGGGGGGGGGAGTGGGGGGGGGGGGAGTGTGGGGGGGGGAGTGGGGGGGGGGGGAGTGGGGGGGGGGGAGTGGGGGGGGGGTTGGGGGGGGTTGGGGGGGAGTGGGGGGGGTTGGGGGGGGGAGTGGGGGGGTTGGGGGGGGGGGAGTGGGGGGGGGAGTGGGGGGGGGGGTTGGGGGGGTTGGGGGGGGGAGTGGGGGGGGTTGGGGGGGGGGGAGTGGGGGGGGGGAGTGGGGGGGGGGAGTGGGGGGGGGGAGTGGGGGGGGGGGGCGGTTGGGGACTTACCGGGATTTTCGGTTTTCCTCATTTCGAAATAACCGCCAAACTGTCCGCGCGCGACGCCGACTTCCGCTTCCGGCAGCCCCGCTTCCGGTTCCGGTGTGTAGCAAAATGGCGGCCCCCGGCCCCGCGCCCTCCCCGCTGCTGCAGTATGTGGTTCTCCGCGCGGACCTGCAGCCCGAGTCGGGCTGGAGTCTGGGTGCGCTGGTGGCTCAGGCCTGTCACGCCAGCACCGCCGCCATTCACCTCTTTTACCCGGAGCCCAACACCCAGCAATACCTTCGGGAGCTCGACAGCATGAGGAAGGTGGTGCTGCAGGTGAGGGAGGGAGGGGGGGGGTGAGGGGGTGCTGCAGGTGAGGGGGTGCTGGGGAGAGGGGGTGCTGCAGGTGAGGGGGAAAGGGTGGTTGCTGCAGGTGAGACGGGTGGGGGTGCTGCAGAGGGGTGGTTGGGGGAGGTTGCAGATATCATGGCTCTGGCATCTTTGTTCTTGGAGAGTTGCTGTCCATGCAGGAGAATGAGCTATTGGGCTAAAATCCAAATGTGCTTGTGAAGCCCTGGACATGTTGCCCAGAGGCAGATTGAGGTTAAAGTTGCTTTGGAGAATACACCACCTATTGTCTGAAACCTTCAAACGCTTGTCAAAAAAAGGGTTTCTATTAAATGTTTACATTAGTAGTTTTGATGTTAAAATTGGGTCATTAAAAGTTAATAGAAGTTGGACAAGATATAATGAGACATCGTTACCTGATGTTGTAAACGAGGAGTCAGGAAGAGGAATGAAACTTTCAAGTAATTGATATCCAGGTTTGAAGATTGGTGACTAATTTCATATTTCAATGCAGGCGGCGGATGAACAGACCCTGACAAAACTTTCTGAAACTTTGAAAGAAGCGAATATTGATCACAAGCTCTGGATCGAACAGCCAGAAAATGTTGCCACTTGCTTGGCGCTGAAGCCTTATCCCAAAAACCAGGTACAGAAACTGCTGAAGAAACTGAAGCTGCTGAAGTGAGTGGTGATCGAAAGATAACCTTTGACCGTGGCTCTCCAGAGAAGTGTGCCTCTGTCTGACCACACCCAGGACGCATGGTCAATGGGCCCTGATTAGAAAGCTGACCAATGTGATTTCAAAAGATGGATCATGTGAGTTGCAGTCTCCTGTGTCTGTTACCTTCCATATCCTGAAACCCCCGCTTGTGTCCCCTCCTCTCCACCCATTCGCAAAGTGGCAGAGTAAATTCAAATCTTCCATGGTAGCTTGAAAATTTTGAACTCTGCTTTGGTAGAAACATGTGACCAACAGAAAGCTGACCGTGAGCCCGTTAAACTGTCAGAAGAACAACAACTGGTTATCTGACGTCCTTTCCCAGTCTGCTTTAAATGTGAGTTCAAGCCCCAGTTAAATCCAGACAGGAACATTTGCCTCCCTCCCACACCTCTGTCCCTGGATCAACTAATCAGTACATAAACGTGTTGTGTAATGCATGAAAAATAGACCCGTACACTGTTCACATGATAAGGCAAATCCTGTTACAAGCGTGAGCAATGCTGAGGACAGGGCCAGAGACACTGTTAAAAGTGAGTGGGAAGAGAGAGCAAGAAAATATGGTGAAGTGGCGATCAGTCAAACTCGGAAGCAAAACTCTGGATTGTCAAAGTCATCAACCATTTCCAAAGCCCGCGGAAAGCTGCGTTCCTCACCAGCTAAACCTGTTTAAACTTCTCGTGTGACCACACCAACCGATCAGCTGAGTTGGACCATGTCAAGTGCAAAACGACGGGGAGCTGGGCATTTGTCAATCTAATGCTCTGGCTTTTTTCAAGGTCAGGCCATTGTACAGTTTGAATAAAGACTTTCCTCATTTACTCCTTTTCTGTGTTTTTTTTTGGCATTTGAATGTTGTTTTTGACAGACTGCGTTTGTAGACATATCGGATTCAAGCAGGAATCGGCCTCTTCAGCTATCACAAAGCTACGTTTAACACACATTTGTCGGTGTGTATTTCTATTTTTCTTTAAACTAGAAGCTGGATTGCAAAACAAATTACATCAAGGTGATTTTAAGAGTGAGTAAATGTAATACGTGTCAGCACAGTGCAGCTCTAAAGTAAGATATGTAATTTAAACCAGCTACTAACTAGGGCAGCATGGTGGTTAGAGCACTGTTGCTTCACAATGCCAGGGTCCCAGGTTCGATTCCCGGCTTGGGTGACTGTGCGGAGTCTGCACGTTCTCCTCGTGTGTGCGTGGGTTTCCTCCCACAGTCGAAAGACGTGCAGGTTAGGTGAATTGGAGATTGTAAATTCTCCCTGTGTACCCGAACAGGCGCTGGAGTGTGGTGACTAGGGGCTTTTCACAGTAACTTCATTGCAGTGTTAATGGAAGCCTACTTGTGACAATAATAAAGATTATTATTTTTAAAGGGATTTTTGTTGCTGGTGGATGGGCAGTCTAGATTTGCTTTTGCACTTCCTGCGCCTTGTGGGAACTTTGCAATGCAATGTGGAGGAAGTGTTTCCATGGAATTTAAAATCCAATAGATAATGATGAGCCTACGTACAACTTTAATTATGACCATGGTTAGAATCACAATGATCATACATAGCACAACGAAAGAGAAAATGCTGGACAATCTCAGCAGGTTTGGCAGCATCTGTAGGGACAATCACAGCACAGGTCATTTGACCTGTTGTATTCGTGTAGGCTCTGCAAGAGAAACCTTTTCAGATAATTATTCAATTCCTTTTGAAATCCGCAACTGAATCTGCCTCCACCACACATTAGGTGCATTCCTGATTGTAACCACTCACAAAACATTGTTTTTCCATCGTACCGTCCTTTGTTCTTCTGCCGTTCATGTTAAATTGATGTCTTGGTTTCTTTCAAAGGATGTGGGCGTTGCTGGCTGGACCAGCATTTGCTGCCCATCCCTAATTGCCCTTCAACTGAATGACCATTACAGAAGTAGTTCAGAGTCACCACATTGCTGCGGGTCTGGAGTCACATGTAGGCCAGACCAGGTAAGGACGGCAGATTTCCTTCCCTAAAGGACATTAGTGACCCAGATGGGTTTTTACGATAATCAGCAATCGTTTCATGGTCACATTACCGAAACTAGCTTTATAGTCCAGATTTATTAATTGAATTTAAATTCCATAAACCCACACCCCCACAGGACTAACCGGATCCATCTCCCTGATTTTGTCAATGGCACCTATTCTGTCTGTAACCCTCATGTTTTTTGGACGCATCTATTAAATCTCTTCTCAGCCGTCTCCAAGGAGAATCACAGCTTAGATCATAGAATTTACAGTGCAGAAGGAGGCTATTCGGCCCATCAAGTCTGTGCCAGCCCTCGGAAAGAGGACCCTACCCAAGCCTATGCCTCCACCCTATCCCAGTAATCCCACTGTTAGAACCTGCCTGCTTACCACTGGCCGGGGACTAATGGCAATCCCACAATCCTTGGGGAGTATGAGCTTCCCCAATGAGGGGGGTGGAGAAATCATTAGCAGATTCACTGCATAAATATAGCTGGCCAGTTTGGAACCGGCTAGAGAGGAGTGAGCAGCAAGGGAGTTACTGCTGCTGATGTATGTGTTATTGTAAATAAATGTTATTCCTTTCTATCCTACACCTTGTGCTGGATTCTTCGTGACCCTCACAAAACTGGCGATAAGGGTTAAAGTGGATTGCTGACTATGCTGCAGAAGCCACCTCCCTGGATTTTTGTTGAATACAGGTTGGAAGTTTGTTTTCTGTTACACCATGCCTCTGTACGGACGTTTCGATGTTTTTGATGCTGCAACGGATGCGTTACTATTTCCGGGCAAACAACATCACCGGAAACAACGCCAGGTGGTCATATTGCTCACCGCCTGCGGCCTGCATACGTTTGGGGTGATTAGGAGCCTTACGCACCCAGCTGCGCCGGACACCAAGACGTTTGATGAACTTGTGACCTTGGGCAACATTTTAACCCAACCCTGCCCACGATAGTCATGTTACCGGTTTAATACCGCTGAGAGGACCCCAGGAGAATCCCTTGCAGGATTGCAGAGTACTGTGACTATGGTGAGACCTTGTCAGAAATGTTACGCGACCGTTTGGTTTGCGGTATTAACAATGCAGCAACCCAGAGAAAGTTGTTAGCTGATCCAACATTGACTTTTCAACAGGCCATTTAAATAGTATTGTCCCGAGAGAGCGCAGAATGAGGAGTGCAGGAGCGACGGAATGGAGGTGCATGCCTTGGGGCGCAACCCCTTCCATCCAAAAGCACCCGCGCTCCTGCGGTACCTTGGGCGGGGCGGCGTCCGGGGCGGCGTCCGGACCGACACCAGTGGCCGCCGGGCATTCTTCCCCGAAGGGAGCCTTCTCCAGAACCAATGGATGAGGGGCCATGTCAGTGTCGGACTTGTGGGCGCTGACCCCGTCGCGGACGGTGGTCCTGGGGGCGCCAGAGGCGACGTCGTTCCGACCGAAACTGGGACCAGCCATGTGGTTGAACCTGCAGCGACTACTCCCGAGGACGTGGAGACGGAGGACGACTGCCTGCAGCTGCATTGTGTGGCAGCTCCCCGTGTGGCCCCCATTAAGGTGACAGTACGGGTCAATGGTCACCCGCTGGAGATGGAGTTGGACATTGGCGCAGCGGTCTCCGTGATCGCCCAGAGGACATTCGACCGCATCAAGCAGGGTATACAGACCCTTACATTAACCGACACACAGGCCAGGTTGGCCACCTACACGGGGGAACCATTGGACATTGCAGGAACTACGATGACCCCTGTTTATGGACGCCAGGAGGGGCGTTTCCCACTTATCGTGGTGCGCGGCCACGAGCCCAGCCTGTTGGGTAGGGACTGGTTGCGCCATTTGCGGTTGCAATGGCAGCACATCCTCCAAACAGGTTCTGGAGGGTTGACGGTCCTAGGACGGTACCCAGATGTATTCCAGCCCGGTTTGGGGAAAATAAAAGGGGCTGTAACCCGTATCCAAGTCGAACCAGGAGCCACGCCGCGCTATTTCCGGGTACCTTACGCCTTGCTCGAGAAGGCAGAAGGGGAGCTCACTCGTTTGGAGTCCTTGGGTATTATCAGACCTGTCCATTTCGCTGACTGCAGCGCCAATTGTACCTGTAATGAAGCCAGATGCCACAGTTCGCTTGTACGGCGACTATAAACTTAGTGAATACAGCTTCCCGACTCGACCGATATCCAATGCCTCGCATAGAAGATCTCTACGCAAAGTTTGCAGGTGGACTCTCGTTCACGAAATTAGATATGAGTCACGCATACCTACAGTTGGAGCTGGACCCTGCCTCCCGACCATATGTAACGATTAATACACACCGGGGACTGTATGAATATACACGGTTGCCCTTTGGGGTATCCTCTGCCTGCACTATTTTTCAACGCGTCACGGAGGGAATCTTGAGAGGTTTACCGCGTGTCGCTGTCTACTTAGACGACGTTTTGTTTACAAGGACGTCGGAGCAGGAACATTTGGAGGCTGTCCTTAGACGCTTCTCAGAGGCTGGAGTCCGTTTACGTCGTACAAAGTGCATCTTTCAGGCGAAGGAAGTGGTCTACCTGGGTTATCGGGTGGACCGCGAACGTTTGCACCCCATCGCAGAGAAGGTGCGTGCGATTCAACAGGCCCCGCCCTGACTGACACTTCGCATCTTCGTTCTTTTCTCGGCCTCGTAAATTATTACGGGAAGTTCCTCCCCAATCTGGCAACTATGCTGGCCCCTTTGCACCTGCTGCTAAAGAAAAATCACACCTGGGTTTGGTGTCAGCCGCAAGAAACCGCTTTCCGGCGGGTAAAACAATAATTGTTGTCGTCTGGGTTAGTAACCCACTATGATCCTGGAAAGCCTTTGCTCATCACGTGTGATGCATCCCCGTATGGTATTGGGGCCGTCCTGTCCCACAAGATGGAGAACGGGGCCGAGCGACCGATAGCTTTCGCCTCCCGCACATTGACTGCAGCGGAGAAAAAGTACGCGCAGATCGAGAAGGAGGGCCTGGTGGTGGTCTTTGCGGTGAAACGCTTCCACCAGTACGTGTACGGCCGCCACTTCACTATCGTGACCGATCATAAGCCTCTGCTGGGACTTTTCAGAGAGGATAAGCCAATACCGCCCATTGCTTCCGCACGGATCCAGCGCTGGGCTTTGTTGCTCGCTGCATATGAGTATTCTCTGGAGCACAAACCAGGAACGCAGATAGCAAATGCCGACGCACTGAGCCGATTGCCTTTGTCGACTGGCCCCATATCGACCCCCACGACCGGTGAGGTGGTTGAAACCCTAGATTTTATGGACACCTTGCCTGTCACGGCATCACAGATCCGTGAGTGGACCCGGACGGAGCCAGTCCTGTCAAAGGTTCGGCACATAGTCCTGGAGGGTGGGCAGCATAGACAGCTCCCAGGCGAGTTGCGGGCATTTTCCTCCAAGCTGTCAGAATTCAGCGTGGAAGACGGCATCCTCTTGTGGGGGACGCGTGTGATTGTCCTGGAAAAAGGACAGGAGCTGATACTAAGAGTGGGCCTCCAGGTGTGACCAAAATGAAAATGTTGGCCCGCAGTTATATCTGGTGGCCAGGCCTCGACACCGACATTGAGAAGGTGGCCCAAAACTGCTCCATTTGCCAGGAGCATCAGAATGGCCAGGGCGGCCTTGGGCACGCTTGCATGCTTATTTCACCAGCCCTTTTCAAGGATCCATATTCCTTCTATTAATCGATGCCCAGTCTAATGGCTAGAGGTGCATAAGATGCTGGGCACAACGTCCTGCACCACAACACCACACAACCCACAACCCTGCCATGGCAATCTCTGCAAGACGTGCCAGATCATCGACATGGATACCACTCGTGAGAACACCACCCACCAGGTACGCAGTACATACTCGTGCGACTCGGCCAACGTTGTCTACCTCATACGCTGCAGGAAAGGATGTCCCGAAGCGTGGTACATTGGCGAGACCATGCAGACGCTGCGACAACGAATGAACGGACATCGCGCGATAATCACCAGGCAGGAATGTTCCCTTCCAGTCGGGGAACAGTTCAGCAGTCAAGGGCATTCAGCCTCTGATCTACGGGTAAGCGTTCTGCAAGGCGGCCTTCAGGACGCGCGACAACGCAGAATCGCCGAGCAGAAGCTTATAGCCAAGTTCCGCACACGTTCGGTCCAGAAGACCATTCCTTCCAAAGATTCCCCACCCCCGGAGCTCATTTCTACAGCCACAGAGACCAGACACAGTGGAAAGTAGTCCTCACAATCTTCCTCTGGTGCCGCACTCGAAGCCTGCACAAATGAAATGAAATGAAAATCGTTTATTGTCACGAGTAGGCTTCAATGAAGTTACTGTGAAAAGCCCCTAGTCGCCACATTCCGGCGCCTGTTCGGGGAGGCTGGTACGGGAATCGAACCGTGCTGCTGGCCTGCCTTAGTCTGCTTTCAAAGCCAGCGATTTAGCCCTGTGAGCTAAACCAGCCCCAGACCGTTACGGAACCGCGTGGAGATAGAAACGCCGAGATGACAGAGGCAGCGGACTCCGACTCTGAGATGGAGACACAGGACGCCTCCAAGGGAGAATCCTCTGGCCCACGGGCCGTGGATGTACAACCGTTACGCCGTTCATCACGGAAGCGCCGGTCTCCGTCTCATTACATGCCGCCCAATCCAGCGTCTCGTGCAAATGGTGTCCGGCAAAACGAGTCCGACGCCCTCCTTTGCCAGGGTCTTCGGTGGATTCTTTGGACTTTGGGGGTGGGGGGGAGGGATGTTATAACCACTGGCTGGGGACTAATGGCAATCCCACAATCCTTTGAGAGTATGAGCTTTCCCAATGAGGGGGGACGGACAAATCAGTAGCCGATTCCCTGCATAAATCGAGCTGGCCAGTGTGGAAGCAGCTAGAGAGGAGTGAGCAGCAAGGGAGTTACTGCTGCTGTTGTGTGTATAGATATATGTTATTGTAAATAAATGTTATTCCTTTCTACCCTACAACTCGTGCTGGATTCTTCACGGCCCTCACAAATCCCACCTAACCTTTTGGACACTAAGGGGCAATTTAGCATAGCCAATCCACCTAACCTGCACGTCTTTGGACTTCTCCAGTCTCTCCATGTAACTAGAATCCCTCACCCCGGAACTATTCTATTTAATCTCCATTAGGTCGGCATGGTAGCACAGTGGTTAGCACTGTTGCTTCACAGCGCCAGGGACATGGTGTTTCAATTCCTGGCCCGGGTCATTGTATGCGTAAAGTCCGCACGTTCTCCCCGTGTCTGCATGGGTTTCCTCCCACGGTCCAAAGATGTGCAGGTTAGGTGGATTGGCCATGATAAATTGCCCCTTCAGTGTCCAAAAAAGGTTAGATTGGGTTACAGGGATGTGGGCTCAGGGAGGATGCTCTTTCCAGGGGCCGGTGCAGAATCGATGGGCCGAATGGTCTCCTTCAGCACTGTAAATTCTATGTAAATATATCTATGTAATCTCTTACCCCCAAATCCTTCATGTCCTTTGTGGGGCTGGGTTGTGGGCCAGTGATAGGTGGAGATTGACAAAGATGTGGACAGAAAAATGAGGGCAATGTCAATGGGGGTGATTACGGCTCAGAAGGGAGGGGACAGTGGCACGTTAACACATTCTCATCTCTTTATGCCAGAACAAAGGTACGCAGTGTGTCAAAGGTCAATTTGGAACAGGTGACTGTGGGGGGAGGGGAGACAATGATATGGGGAAAATGGATTGATGGAAGAAATGAAAATAATTTTTAAAAAAAATAAATTTTAGAGTACCCAATTATTCTTTTCCAATTAAGGGGCGATTTAGTGTGGCCAATTCGCCTATCCTGCACATCTTTGGGTTGTGGGGGTGAGACCCACGCAGACAGGGGGGAGAATGTGCAAACTCCACACCGACAGTGGCCCAGGGCCGGGATTCGAACCCGGGTCCTCAGCACCGCAGTTGCAGTGCTAACCACTGCACCACATGCCACCCTCGAAATGAAAATAAATTGATAGAAATACAAATGGGGTGAAGGTGGAGGAGAGAGCTCACAGTCTGAAGTTGGTGAACTCAATGTTGAGTGCGGAAGGCTGTAACGTTCCCAATTGGAAGATGAGGAGCTGTTCCCCCAGTTTGCGCTGGGCTTCACTGCAACATTGCAGCAGGACAAGGACGGACATGTGGACGGTGAGTTAAAATGGCAGCGACAGGAGGTGTTCTGCAAAGCAGTCATCCAGTCTGCGTTTAGTCTCTCCAATGTAGAGTAGACCAGATTGAAGGAGGTGCTCGTGAAGCACTGCCTCACTTGAGTGTTTAGGCGCTTGGAAAGGTGGCATCCCACTGGAGCCATTTGTCCCTTTTCCTTGTCTTGCTCTGTAAACCTGTCCCACAATCAACCAATGTGGTATAGATTGTGTCAATTGGTGATTGGAACCCAATTAGATTATTACATTCCGTTCCAGGCACCACACCTCAAGATGGACATACTAACCTTACAGGTGCATTGCAGTCTCACCAAGAGTTGGGTTTAAAGGATTAAATTATAAAGGAAGATTTCATGCCTTATATTTCCTGGAGTTTAGAAAAGATGTGTGACCTCGTGAAAGTGTTTCAGATGTGAAAGAACTGGATTTGATTATGCTGATCTTTTTCTTAGGCAGACAAAGGTAGTTTTAAGGGTTTTATGTTTGTATTGAAATGAAATGAAAATCGCTTATTGTCACAAGTAGGCTTCAAATGAAGTTCCTGTGAAAATCCCCTAGTCGCCACATTCCGGCGCCTGTTCGGGGAGGCTGGTACGGGAATTGAACCGTGCTGCTGGCCTGCCTTGGTCTGCTTTCAAAGCCAGCGATTTAGCCCTGTGCTAAACCAGCCCCTGGTTTAGTAAACATTACTATGGTCATGGTAATTACTAAGGTAATTGGTAAACATTAGCAATAAGGTATAGTTTTAAGTGAGTTCAATTTAATGTATCTGTGTAAGGAAAGGTAAAACCTATTGTTAGATTCATGCTGGACAAAGGTGTATGTGTGTGGAGGGTTCAATTCAAACTATGCTTCTATTGTGCTTAGAGAGGGTTACGACATGAAGAGTAAAAGGCTGACAGATGTAGCAACCTTTGCTTAGCAACTGGAGGCCCTTTTAAAGTAGAAAGGCATTTAAGTTTTCATTTTGAACTGAATTTGTTGGCAGTTCAAGGACACCAGGAAACGAACATTTCTGAACAGGCAGGAGAAGCTGGACAGCACAAGGAAGCTACAAAGAGGCAGACTTCCCAAAGAACCAGATGCAGTCCAGATAACCACGGAATTTGGACAGAAACACAGAATATCGTGCAGAAGAGGCCCTTCCCCATCGAGTCTGCAGCAACGCATGAAAGGCCCCTGACCTGACCTCCTAATCCCATTGACCAGCACTGGGCCCATAGCCTCGAATGTTAAGATGCGTGAAGTGCTCATCCAGGTACTTTTTAA
This sequence comes from Scyliorhinus torazame, assembly GCF_047496885.1. Classification (NCBI taxonomy): domain Eukaryota; kingdom Metazoa; phylum Chordata; class Chondrichthyes; order Carcharhiniformes; family Scyliorhinidae; genus Scyliorhinus; species Scyliorhinus torazame. Next base: position 24,730 of record NW_027308484.1, read on the forward strand.
AAGATGTGAGGCAACCCATCTCTCCCACCCTCCCAGGCAGCGTGTTCCAGACCCTCACCACCCTCTCAGGCAGCGCGTTCTAGACCCTCACCACCCTCCCAGGCAGCGCGTTCCAGACCCTCGCCACCCTCCCAGGCAGCGCGTTCCAGACCCTCACCACCCTCCCAGGCAGTGCGTCCCAGACCCTCACCACCCTCCCAGGCAGCGCGTTCCAGACCCTCACCACCCTCCCAGGCAGCGCGTTCCAGACCCTCACCACCCTCCCAGGCAGTGCGTTCTGGACCCTCACCACCCTCCCAGGCAGTGCATTCTGGACCCTCACCACCCTCCCAGGCAGCGCGTTCCAGACCCTCACCACCCTCTGGGTAAAAACGTTTTTCCTGAAATCCCCCCTGAATCTCCCGCCCCTCACCTTGAACTTGTGTCCCCCTCGTAACTGACCCTTCAACTAAGGGGAACAGCTGCTCCCTATCCACCCTGTCCATGCCCCTCGGAATCTTGTCCACCTCGATCAGGTCGTCCCTCGGTCTTCTCTCCTCCAGAGAAAACAAGCCAAGCCTATCCAACCTCTCTTCATAACGTAAATGTTCCATCCCAGGCGACATCCTGGTGAATCTCCTCTGCACCCCCTCCAGTGCAATCACATCCTTCCTGTAATGTGGTGACCAGAACTGCACACAGTGCTCCAGCTGTGGCCGCACCAAAGTTCTGTACAACTCCAACATGACCCCCCTGCTTTTGTAATCGATGCCCCGATTGATAAAGGCAAGAGCCCCATCTGCCTTTTTCACCCCCTATTAACCTGCCCTTCTGCCTTCAGAGATCTATTTACAAACACGGCAAGGTCCCTTTGTTCCTCGGAACCTCCCAGTGTCAGGCCGTTCATTGAATATTTCCTTGTCACATTACTCCTTCCAAAGTGTGACACCTCACACTTTTCAGGGTTAAATTCCATCTGCCCATTTGAGCATCCCGTCTGTATCTCCCTGTAACCCGGGACACTCAGCCTTGCTGTTAACCACCCGGCCAATCTTTGTGTCAGCCGCAAACTTACTGATCGGAACCCCCACATAGTCATCTCAGTCATTTATATAAATGACGAATAATAGGAGACCCAGCACACATCCCTGTGGTACCCCACTGGACACTGGCTCCCAGTCACTAACGCAGCCGTCTGTCATCACCCTCTGTCTGCCACAGCGAAGAGAATTAGGAATCCACCTGATCAAATCACCCTGTATCCCATGTGAATTTGTCTTCTTCATAAATCTCCCATGTGGGACCTTGTCAAAGGCTTTGCTGAAATCCATGTAAACTACATCAACTATACTACCCTCATCTACACACTTTGGATTAGATTTGTTTATTGTCACGTGTACCGAGGGACAGTGAAAAGTATTTTTCTGCGAGCAGCTCAACAGATCATTAAGTACATGGGAAGAAAAGGGAATAAAAGAAAATACATAATAGGGCAACACAAGGTACACAATGTAACTACAAAACACCGGCATCGGATGAAGCATACAGGGTGTAGTGTTAATGAAATCAGTCCATAAGAGGGTCATTTAGGAGTCTGGTAACAGTGGGGAAGAAGCTGTTTTTGAGTCTGTTTGTGCGTGTTCTCAGACTTCTGTATCTCCTGCCCGATGGAAGAAGTTGGAAGAGTGAGTAAGCCGGGGTGGGAGGGATCTTTGATTATGCTGCCCGCTTTCCCCAGGCAGCGGGAGGTGTAGATGGAGTCAATGGATGGGCGGCAGGTTCATGTGATAGACTGGGCGGTGTTCACGACTCTCTGAAGTTTCTTGCGGTCCTGGGCCGAGCAGTTGCCATACCAGGCTGTGATGCAGCCCGATAGGATGCTTTCTATGGTGCATCTGTAAATGTTGGTAAGGGTTAATGTGGACATCTCGAATTTCCTTAGTTTCCTGAGGAAGTATAGGCGCTGTTGTGCTTTCTTGGTGGTAGCGTCGACGTGGGTGGACCAGGACAGATTTTTGGAGATGTGCACCCCTAGGAATTTGGAACTGCTAACCATCTCCACCTTGGCCCCGTTGACGCTGACAGGGGTGTGGACAGTACTTTGCTTCCTGAAGTCAATTACCAGCTCTTTAGTTTTGCTGGCATTGAGGGAGAGATTGTTGTCGCTACACCACTCCACTAGGTTCTCTATCTCCCTCCTGTATTCGGACTCATTGCTATTCGAGATCCGGCCCACTATGGTCGTATCGTCAGCAAACTTGTAGATGGAGTTGGAACCAAATTTTGCCGCGCAGTCGTGTGTGTACAGAGAATAGAGTAGGGGGCTAAGTACGCAGCATTGCAGGGCCCCGGTACTGAGGACGATTGTGGAGGAGGTGTTGTTGTTCATTCTTACTGTGGTCTGTGGGTCAGAAAGTTGAGGATCCAGTTGCAGAGGGAGGAGCCAAGTCCTAGGTTTTGGAGCTTTGATATGAGCTTGGCTGGGATTATGGTGTTGAAGGCGGAGCTGTAGTCAATAAATAGGAGTCTGATGTAGGAGTCCTTGTTGTCGAGATGCTCTGGGGATGAGTGTAGGGCCAGGGGAATGGTGTCTGATGTGGACCGGTTGCGGCGGTATGCGAATTGCAGTGGATCAAGGTGTTCTGGGAGTATGGAGGTGATGCGCTTCATGACCAAATTCTCGAAGCACTTCATTATGACTGAAGTCAAGGCCACCGGACGGTAGTCATTGAGGCACGTTGCCTGGTTCTTCTTTGGTACCGGTATGATGGTGGTCTTCTTGAAGCAGGTGGGGATCTCGGAGTGGAGTAGGGACAGGTTAAAGATGTCCGTGAATACCTCTGCCAGCTGGTCCGCGCAGGCTCTGAGTGCACGACCAGGGATCCCGTCTGGGCCCGTCGCCTTCCGAGGGTTCACTTTCAGGAAGGCCGATCTGACTTCGGAAGCTGTGATGGTGGGTATGGGTGAATTATGGGCTGCTGGGGCACTCGCCAGCGGATTGTTGGTTACCTGCTCGAACCGAGCATAGAATGCATTGAGTTCATCGGGGAGGGGCGGGCTGCTGACGGGGATACTGCTCGGCTTCGCTTTGTAGCCCGTTATGTTGTTTAGTCCTTGCCACAACCGCCGAGAATCTGTCTCTGACTCTAGCTTGGTTTGATATTCTCTCTTGGCATCTCGGATGGCTTTGCGGAGTTCGTACCTGGATTTCTTGTATAGGTCAGGATCGTCTGCCTTGAACGCCTCAGACCTGTCCTTCAGTAGGGAGTCAATCTCGCGATTGAGCCATGGTTTCCGGTTGGGGAACGTACGTACTGCTTTCTTTGGCACTCAGTCGTCCACACATTTGCTAATGAAGACGGGGGTGGCATACTCAATTAAGTTGGTCGCTGAGTTCTTAAATATGAACCAGTCCACCGTCTCTGAGCAGTCACGTAAGAGCTCTGCTGTTTCCTCGGACCAGCACTGCACGACCTTAGTCACATGTTAAAAGAAGTCAATTAAATTTGTTAGGCATGACCACCCTCTGACAAAGCCTTGCTGACTATCCCTGATCAAACCTTGCCTCTCCAAGTGGAGATAGATTCTCTCATTCAGAATTTTCTCCATTAGTTTCCCACCACTGACGTGAGACTCACTGGCCTGTAGTTCCCTGGCTTATCCGTGCAGCCTTTCTTAAATGGTGAGTCCATATTCGCGGTTCTCCAGTCCTCTGGCACCTCCCCCGTGACCAGAGAAGAATAAAAAATTTGGATCAAGGCCCCTGCAATACAGTGGAACAGCAATGGCAGGAGTTTTGGGGGTTATTAGGGAGGCACAACAGAAATTCATCCCAAGGAGGAGGAAACATGCTAAGGGGAGGACAAGGCATCCATGGCTGATGAGGGATTTCAAGGACAGTATAAAAGCTAAAGAAAAAGCGTACCAAGTGGCGAGCATTAGTGGGAAGCCAGAGGATTGGGAAGCCTTTAAAAGTGAGCAGAGGACAACTTAAAAAGCAATAAGGGGGAGAAGATGAAATATGAATGCAAGCTAGCTAGTTATGTAAAAAGATAGGAAGAGTTTTTTTCAATATATAAAAGGTAAGAGAGAGGCAAAAGTAGACATTGGACCGCTGGAAAATGTGGCTGGAAAAGTAATAATAGGAAACAAAGAAATGGCAGAGGAACTGAATAGTTACGATGCATCAGTCTTCACGGTGGAAGATACCAGTGGGATGCCAGAGCTCCAGGAGAACCAGGGGGCAGAGGTGAGTGCAGTGACCATTACTAAGGAGAAGGTTCTGGGGAAACTGAAAGGTTTCCCCAGTGGATAAGTCACCTGGACCGGATGGACTACACCCCAGGGACCTAAAAGAGATTGTGGAGACATTGGGGATGATATTTCAGGAATCACTGGAGGCAAGAAGGGTCCCGGAAAGTGGCTAATGTATCACCGCTGTTTAAGGGAGGGAGGGAGGCAGAAGGGTGAGGGAAAATTATAGGCCGGTTAGCCTGACTTCGGTCATTGGTAAGATTTTAGAGTCTGTTATTAAAGATGAGATCGTGGAGATAAGGATCCGATAAGAGTGTGGGTCGTATAGGCCCATATCACTTTTAAACGTGGACGCAAAGATATTGGCGAAGGTACTGGCGGGTAAGCTGGAGGAGTGCCTCCCGAAGGTGATAGGTGAAGATCAGACGGGGTTTGTGAGAGTGAGGCAGCTCTTTTCGAACATTAGGAGGGTATTGAATGTTCGACGTTTTAGTTGCTGTGATATGAAGAGTCTAAAGTTCTGCTCCTTTTTCACCAACACACATTTATTTCATTCCAACAGACTTTGCACAAAACTCTGACTATACATCACCCGGCAGAGGCCACCTGAAGCCCCTTTACACATCAGTGTCAATTAATGGATACTTACCATAAATGAGACAACTAATTGCAACGTCTCTTAACCCATTACTTAACATTGAATGTGGTTATGGTACCGGCGGAGAGGAAGGAAACAGGTCGTTGTGGCATTGGACGCCGAGAAAGTGTTTGACCGGGTAGAATGGGGGTACTTGATGGTGGTTCTAGAGCGGTTTGGAATTGGACCCAGATTTGTGGACTGGGTAAAGCTATTGTATAAGGAGCCGAGGGCCAGTGTCGCACAAATAACATCAGCTCAGAATACTTTCCTCTCCACCGTGGGACTAGGCAGGGATGCCCTGCGCCCCCCCCCTGCTGTTTGCACTTGCCATCGAGCCATTGCATTAAGCAGTTGGGGGGTATGGAAAGGGATAGTACGGGGGGAGATACACCACAGGGTGTCCTGAGATGCCGATGACTCGTTATTATACGTGTCGGAACCGAGTGTGTCGATAGGGGGAATACTGGAGCTGCTTCGGGTGTTTGGGTCTTTCTCGGGGTGCAAATTAAATCTAGACAAGAGTGAATATTTTGTGTTGTCTCGGCCAGGGGTGGGGGCAGGGGCGGGAGGGCTGCCATTCTGTAAGGCAGGGCCTCACTTTAGATACCTGGGGGTGCAGGTTGCCCGGGAGTGTGGGGGGGGGGGGGGGGCTCCGTAGGTACATTTCTAGTTTGGTGGGGAGAGTGAAAGCCGATCTGGCCAGGTGGGACGGCCTTCCTCTGTCACTGGCAGGTCGGGTACAGGCGGTTAAAATGAATGTGTTGCCGCGATTCCTGTTTATTTTTCAATGCCTACCGATTTTCCTGCCAAAGGCATTTTTTAGAGAGATTGAAGGGATGATTACCTCATTCATATGGGGAGGGAAGGTGGCCAGAATTAGAAAGGTGCTACTACAGAGATGAAGGCAGGCAGGGGGTTTGGGTCTTCAGAACCTGTTGTACTACTGCTGGGCGGCGAATGTGGAGAAAGTGCGGAGCTGGGTCAGAGGGATTGACTCCCAATGGGTCAGAATGGAGGAGAGCTTGGGTTGGGGGTCGGGATTGAAGGTGCTAGCGACAGCGCCGCTCCCGACGGCCCCGGGGAGATACTCGGAGTCCGGTAGTAATAGCTTCGATGAGAATCGGAGGCAGTTTCGACAGCACTTCCGGTTGGGGGCAGGGTGGGGGAGGGGGGGCTGGGAGGGTGAGGGAGGGGGGGCTGGGAGGGTGAGGGAGGGGGGGCTGGGAGGGTGGGGGGGAGGGTGAGGGAGGGTGGGGTGGGAGGGTGAGGGAGGGTGGGCTGGGAGGGTGAGGGAGGGTGGGCTGGGAGGGTGAGGGAGGGGGGGCTGGGAGGGTGAGGGAGGGGGGGCTGGGAGGGTGAGGGAGGGGGGGCTGGGAGGGTGAGGGAGGGGGGGCTGGGAGGGGTGAGGGGAGGGGGGGGCTGGGAGGGTGAGGGAGGGGGGGCTGGGAGGGTGAGGGAGGGGGGGGTGGGCTGGGAGGGTGAGGGTGGGAGGGTGGGCTGGGAGGGTGAGGGTGGGGAGGGTGGGCTGGGAGGGTGGGGGAGGGGGGGCTGGGAGGGTGAGGGAGGGGGGGCTGGGAGGGTGGGGGAGGGGGGGCTGGGAGGGTGGGGGAGGGGGGGCTGGGAGGGTGGGGGAGGGGGGGCTGGGAGGGTGGGGGAGGGGGGGCTGGGAGGGTGGGGGAGGGGGGGCTGGGAGGGTGGGGGAGGGGGGCTGGGAGGGTGGGGGAGGGGGGGCTGGGAGGGTGGGGGAGGGGGGGCTGGGAGGGTGGGGGAGGGGGGGCTGGGAGGGTGGGGGAGGGGGGGCTGGGAGGGTGGGGGAGGGGGGCTGGGAGGGTGGGGAGGGGGGCTGGGAGGGGGGGCTGGGAGGGGGGGCTGGGAGGGTGGGGGAGGGGGGGCTGGGAGGGTGGGGGAGGGGGGGCTGGGAGGGTGGGGGAGGGGGGGCTGGGAGGGTGGGGGAGGGGGGGCTGGGAGGGTGGGGGAGGGGGGGCTGGGAGGGTGGGGGAGGGGGGGCTGGGAGGGTGGGGGAGGGGGAGGGTGGGGGAGGGGGGGCTGGGAGGGTGGGGGAGGGGGGGCTGGGAGGGTGGGGGAGGGGAGGGTGGGGGAGGGGGGGCTGGGAGGGTGGGGGAGGGGGGGCTGGGAGGGTGGGGGAGGGTGGGCTGGGAGGGTGGGGGAGGGGGGGCTGGGAGGGTGGGGGAGGGGGGGCTGGGAGGGTGGGGGAGGGGGGGCTGGGAGGGTGGGGGAGGGGGGGCTGGGAGGGTGGGGGAGGGGGGGGCTGGGAGGGTGGGGAGGGAGGGGGGGCTGGGAGGGTGGGGGAGGGAGGGAGGGGGGGCTGGGAGGGTGGGGGAGGGGGGGCTGGGAGGGTGGGGGAGGGGGGGCTGGGAGGGTGGGGGAGGGGGGGCTGGGAGGGTGGGGGAGGGGGGGCTGGGAGGGTGGGGGAGGGGGGGCTGGGAGGGTGGGGGAGGGGGGGCTGGGAGGGTGGGGGAGGGAGGGTGGGGGAGGGGGGGCTGGGAGGGTGGGGGAGGGGGGGCTGGGAGGGTGGGGGAGGGGGGGCTGGGAGGGTGGGGGAGGGGGGGCTGGGAGGGTGGGGGAGGGGGGGCTGGGAGGGTGGGGGAGGGGGGGCTGGGAGGGGGGGCTGGGAGGGGGGGCTGGGAGGGTGGGGGAGGGGGGGCTGGGGGAGGGGGGGCTGGGAGGGTGGGGGAGGGGGGGCTGGGAGGGTGGGGGAGGGGGGGCTGGGAGGGTGGGGGAGGGGGGGCTGGGAGGGTGGGGGAGGGGGGGCTGGGAGGGTGGGGGAGGGGGGGCTGGGAGGGTGGGGGAGGGGGGCTGGGAGGGTGGGGGAGGGGGGGCTGGGAGGGTGGGGGAGGGGGGGCTGGGAGGGTGGGGGAGGGGGGGCTGGGAGGGTGGGGGAGGGGGGGCTGGGAGGGTGGGGGAGGGGGGGCTGGGAGGGTGGGGGAGGGGGGGCTGGGAGGGTGGGGGAGGGGGGGCTGGGAGGGTGGGGGAGGGGGGGCTGGGAGGGTGGGGGAGGGGGGGCTGGGAGGGTGGGGGAGGGGGGGCTGGGAGGGTGGGGGAGGGGGGGCTGGGAGGGTGGGGGAGGGGGGGCTGGGAGGGTGGGGGAGGGGGGGCTGGGAGGGTGGGGGAGGGGGGGCTGGGAGGGTGGGGGAGGGGGGGCTGGGAGGGTGGGGGAGGGGGGGCTGGGAGGGAGGGGGGGCTGGGAGGGAGGGGGGGCTGGGAGGGTGGGGGAGGGGGGGCTGGGAGGGAGGGGGGGCTGGGAGGGTGGGGGAGGGGGGGCTGGGAGGGTGGGGGAGGGGGGGCTGGGAGGGTGGGGGAGGGGGGGCTGGGAGGGTGGGGGAGGGGGGGCTGGGAGGGTGGGGGAGGGGGGGCTGGGAGGGTGAGGGAGGGGGGGGTGGGAGGGTGAGGGAGGGGGGGGTGGGAGGGTGAGGGAGGGGGGGGTGGGAGGGTGAGGGAGGGGGGGGTGGGAGGGTGAGGGAGGGGGGGGTGGGAGGGTGAGGGAGGGGGGGCTGGGAGGGTGGGGGAGGGGGGGCTGGGAGGGTGGGGGAGGGGGGGCTGGGAGGGGGGGCTGGGAGGGTGAGGGAGGGGGGGCTGGGAGGGTGAGGGAGGGGGGGCTGGGAGGGTGAGGGAGGGGGGGCTGGGAGGGTGAGGGAGGGGGGGGTGGGAGGGTGAGGGAGGGGGGGGTGGGAGGGTGAGGGAGGGGGGGGTGGGAGGGTGAGGGAGGGGGGGTGGGAGGGTGAGGGAGGGGGGGGTGGGAGGGTGAGGGAGGGGGGGGTGGGAGGGTGAGGGAGGGGGGGGTGGGAGGGTGAGGGAGGGGGGGGTGGGAGGGTGAGGGAGGGGGGGGTGGGAGGGTGAGGGAGGGGGGGGGTGGGAGGGTGAGGGAGGGGGGGGTGGGAGGGTGAGGGAGGGGGGGTGGGAGGGTGAGGGAGGGGGGGGTGGGAGGGTGAGGGAGGGGGGGCTGGAGGGTGGGGCTGGGAGGGTGGGGGAGGGTGGGGCGGGGAGGGTGGGGCGGGGAGGGTGGGGCGGGGAGGGTGGGGCTGGGAGGGTGGGGGAGGGTGGGGCTGGGAGGGTGGGGGAGGGGGGGCTGGGAGGGGGAGGGGGGGCTGGGAGGGGGAGGGGGGGCGGGGAGGGGGGGCTGGGAGGGGGGGCTGGGAGGGTGGAGGGGGGGCTGGGGGCTGGGAGGGTGGGGCTGGGAGGGTGGGTGGGGCTGGGAGGGTGGGGGGTGGGGCTGGGAGGGGGAGGGGGGGCGGGGAGGGGGCGCGGGGAGGGGGAGGGGGCGCGGGGAGGGGGAGGGGGCGCGGGGAGGGGGAGGGGGCGCGGGGAGGGGGAGGGGGCGCGGGGAGGGGGGGCTGGGAGGGGGGGCTGGGAGGGGGAGGGGGGCTGGGAGGGGGAGGGGGGGCTGGGAGGGGGGGCTGGGAGGGGGAGGGGGGCTGGGAGGGGGAGGGGGGGGCTGGGAGGGGGAGGGGGGGCTGGGAGGGTGGAGGGGGGGCTGGGAGGGGGAGGGGGGGCTGGGAGGGGGAGGGGGGGCTGGGAGGGGGAGGGGGGGCTGGGAGGGGGAGGGGGGGCTGGGAGGGGGAGGGGGGGCTGGGAGGGTGGAGGGGGGGCTGGGAGGGTGGAGGGGGGGCTGGGGGCTGGGAGGGTGGGGCTGGGAGGGTGGGTGGGGCTGGGAGGGTGGGTGGGTGGGGCTGGGAGGGTGGGGGGTGGGGCTGGGAGGGTGGGGGGTGGGGCTGGGAGGGTGGGGGGTGGGGCTGGCTGGGAGGGTGGGTGGGGCTGGCTGGGAGGGTGGGGAGGGTGGGGAGGGTGGGGGGTGGGGCTGGGAGGGTGGGGGGTGGGGCTGGGAGGGTGGGGGGTGGGGCTGGGAGGGTGGGGGGTGGGGCTGGGAGGGTGGGGGGTGGGGCTGGGAGGGTGGGGGGTGGGGCTGGGAGGGTGGGGGGGCTGGGAGGGTGGGGGGGGCTGGGAGGGTTGGGAGGGTGGGGGGGGGGGCTGGGAGGGTGGGGTGGGGGGGGCTGGGAGGGTGGGGGGGGCTGGGAGGGTGGGGGGGGGGGGCTGGGAGGGGCTGGGATGGGTCTGTGTGTATTAAGGGTGACTATGGGAGATTCCTGATTCCTTTTTGTCATTTGTTTATGATAACATGTGGGCCAATGTTTGGGGTTTGGTGGGAGGATGGGATCGTTGTGATTGATATGGGGATTGACAATACATTCGTTACTGATTATTGTTGGGTGTAAATTTGGGAGAAAATGTGAAAAAGGAGAATAAAAAAATACATTAAAAAAATTATGAGATTGCGGAGTACTTGGAAGTGCACGGTAAAATAGGACTGAGTCAGCACGGCTTCGTCAATGGGAGGTCGTGTCTGACAAATCTGTTAGAGTTCTTTGAGGAGGTAACAAGGAAGTTAGACAAAGGAGAACCAGTGGACGTGATTTATTTAGATTTCCAGAAGGCCTTTGACAAGGTGCCGCACAGGAGACTTAAATAAGTTCAGAGCCCATGGTGCTCAGGGTAAGGTCCTGGCATGAATGAAAATCGCTTATTGTCACAAGTAGGCTTCAAATGAAGTTACTGTGAAAAGCCCCTAGTTGCCACAATAATGCGTCTGTTCGGGGAGGCTGGTACGGGAATTGAACCGTGCTGCTGGCCTGTCTTGGTCTGCTTTCAAAGCCAGTGATTTAGCCCTGTGCTAAACCAGCCCCAATGGATAGAGGATTGGCTGACTGGCAGAAGGCAGAGAGTGGGGATAAAGGGGTCTTTTTCAGGATGGCAGCTGGTGACTAGTGGTGTGCCTCAGGGGTCGGTGCTGGGACCACAACTTTTCACAATATACATTAATGATCTGGAAGAAGGAACTGATGGCACTGTTGATAAGTTTGCATTTGATACAAAGATCTGTAGAGGGACAGATAGTATTGAGGAAGCAAGGGGGCTGCAGAAGGATTTGGACAGGCTAGGAGAGTGGGCAATGAAGTGGCAGATGGAATACAATGTGGAAAAGTGTGAGGTTCTGCACTTTGGAAGGAGGAATTTAGGCACAGACTATTTTCTAAATGGGGAAATGCTTCGGAAAGGAGAAGCACAAAGGGACTTGGGAGTCTTGTTCATGATTCTCTTCAGGTTAATGTGCAGGTTCAGTCGGCAGTTAAGAAGGCAAATGCAATGTTAGCATTCATGTTGAGAGGGCTAGAATATATGACCAGGGATGAGAAACATATTAGACATGATTGAATGGCGGAGCAGACTTGATGGGCCGAGTGGCCTAATTCTGCTCCAATGTCTTATGGTCTATTCTCCTCCCTCGTCTCCCACAGCATCCTGGGACACAATTCATCCGGACCTGGAGATTTCTCCACTTTTAAGCCCGTTAACACCTCCAATACCTTATTCTTCCCTGTGACAACTTGCTCAATAAACTTACAGTCTCTTTCCCCGATTCCATAACTACCTCCTCATTCTCTTGGGTGAAGATAGATGTGAAATATTCATTCAAAACCCGACAAATGTCCTCTGGCTCCATCTACAGATTCCTCCCTGGTCCCTCATGGGCCCTACTCTTATTTAAGAGAACAGAGGGCAGGGTGTGATTCAGGAGAACTCAAGGGACAAGTAAACAAAGTGTTAAGTTTAAAACACAGTTGGAGTAACCAGATTTAAAGTGGGAAAGCAGACTTTGGAGGTAAATCAAAAGTTTGATGCCATTTCCCTAGTCTAGAATCGATAGTTAAAGCACTTGTGAACAATTTGTACAATAAGAAGTCTTACAACACCAGGTTAAAGTCCAACAGGTTTGCTTCGATGTCACTAGCTTTCGGAGCGCTGCTCCTTCCTCGGGTGAATGAAGAGGTCTGTTCCAGAAACATATATATAGACAAATTCAAAGATGCCAAACAATGCTTGGAATGCGAGCATTAGCAGGTGATTAAATCTTTACAGATCCAGAGATGGGGTAACCCCAGGTTAAAGAGGTGTGAATTGTACCAAGCCAGGACAGTTGGTAGGATTTCGCAGGCCAGATGGTGGGGGATGAATGTAATGCGACATGAATCCCAGGTCCCGGTCGAGGCCGCACTCATGTGTGCGGAACTTGGCTATAAGTTTCTGCTCGGCGATTCTGCGTTGTCGCGGGTCCTGAAGGCCGCCTTGGAGAACGCTTACCCGGAGATCAGAGGCTGAATGCCCTTAACTGCTGAAGTGTTCCCCGACTGGAAGGGAACATTCCTGCCTGGTGACTGTCAGTTTGTACAATGGTCAAGACACAGAAATCCTGAAGGGGAAGTTGAAAATCCTGGATACTGGATTCATTGTTAAAAGTGGAGTGGAAGCTTTGTTTAAAAGAGTCATTTAGAAAACCCGAACCGGATTTTGCAATGCAAATCGCTGATGGGAAGCATTGTTGTGGAAGAAGATTTTAAAACATTTTGTTTTGGAATCGAGTTTGACACCCATGTGACAATCATCTGGGGGTATTTTGAGGAGAAATTCACAGACATTGACTTGGGTTCAGGGTTAGAGTATATTTGACCTCAGACACTGAGACCATTGTAGCTTTAGATACATTTTGTAATCAGTGTTCACTTTAAAATCTGTTTATATTTGTTAAGGGGGGACTAAAAGAGTATTGTATAATCATCCAACTTTTTTCATGTTTCATAAACGTTTTTTTGTTGTTGTTAAAACTAATTTGCGGCCTTGTGACTGCTCCTACACTTTTTATAACACAGCAAGAGCCAGCCAACCATTCTGGAATCTTCCTGTTCAATTATAACATCAACTAGGATTGTAACACTTTGTCCTCTTGTGAGAGAGATGTAGAAATGGACAGAATTCAGCACAAGACTCGCACACAATTCACATCCAGACTTACTTGGTGACTTTATTCACAGCTTTGTCATTAAATGTTTGATGAACAGTAAGATTACAGGAGAAGCAAATGTTAGTTGAACCCCTCTGGCATGTGTTTGTAGAGGATTCATTTTAAATACATCAAAATACATATTAATAAAATCTGATCATTTGAAGATGTTGCCTGCGCTGAAGCAGGTTTCGTGCACCCTTTATGTAGAAAACCCAAGTCAATTTTACCCACCAACATTCCTGGTTCTCGATTCAGAAAATGGAGAGAATTCACCCGCGGAATCTCTCAGGAGAGGAAACACAAGACAACTGGAAAATCCAATCAAATCCGGTTTCCGTCACAACCATTGCCCAGGATCGTCAACCAAACTGGTTACTGCAATTATCACGCTGTCAGATTGGACTTTTGATTTTTCAGACATGGGATGTGGCAACGCCAGCATCCATTACCCACTGGGATGTGGCAACGCCAGCATCCATTACCCACTGGGATGTGGCAACGCCAGCATCCATTACCCACTGGGATGTGGCAACGCCAGCATCCATTACCCACTGGGATGTGGCAACGCCAGCATCCATTACCCACTGGGATGTGGCAACGCCAGCATCCATTACCCACTGGGATGTGGCAACGCCAGCATCCATTACCCACTGGGATGTGGCAACGCCAGCATCTATTACCCACTGGGATGTGGCAACGCCAGCATCCATTACCCACTGGGATGTGGCAACGCCAGCATCCATTACCCACTGGGATGTGGCAACGCCAGCATCCATTACCCACTGGGATGTGGCAACGCCAGCATCCATTACCCACTGGGATGTGGCAACGCCAGCATCCATTACCCACTGGGATGTGGCAACGCCAGCATCCATTACCCACTGGGATGTGGCAACGCCAGCATCCATTACCCACTGGGATGTGGCAACGCCAGCATCCATTACCCACTGGGATGTGGCAACGCCAGCATCCATTACCCACTGGGATGTGGCAACGCCAGCATCCATTACCCACTGGGATGTGGCAACGCCAGCATCCATTACCCACTGGGATGTGGCAACGCCAGCATCCATTACCCACTGGGATGTGGCAACGCCAGCATCCATTACCCACTGGGATGTGGCAACGCCAGCATCCATTACCCACTGGGATGTGGCAACGCCAGCATCCATTACCCACTGGGATGTGGCAACGCCAGCATCCATTACCCACTGGGATGTGGCAACGCCAGCATCCATTACCCACTGGGATGTGGCAACGCCAGCATCCATTACCCACTGGGATGTGGCAACGCCAGCATCCATTACCCACTGGGATGTGGCAACGCCAGCATCCATTACCCACTGGGATGTGGCAACGCCAGCATCCATTACCCACTGGGATGTGGCAACACCAGCATCCATTACCCATTGGGATGTGGCAACGCCAGCATCCATTACCCACTGGGATGTGGCAACGCCAGCATCCATTACCCACTGGGATGTGGCAACGCCAGCATCCATTACCCACTGGGATGTGGCAACGCCAGCATCCATTACCCACTGGGATGTGGCAACGCCAGCATCCATTACCCACTGGGATGTGGCAACGCCAGCATCCATTACCCACTGGGATGTGGCAACGCCAGCATCCATTACCTATTGGGATGCGGCAACGCCAGCATCCATTACCTACCCACTGGGATGTGGCAACGCCAGCATCCATTACCCACTGGGATGTGGCAACGCCAGCATCCATTACCCATTGGGATGTGGCAACGCCAGCATCCATTACCCACTGGGATGTGGCAACGCCAGCATCCATTACCCACTGGGATGTGGCAACGCCAGCATCCATTACCTATTGGGATGCGGCAACGCCAGCATCCATTACCTACCCACTGGGATGTGGCAACGCCAGCATCCATTACCCACTGGGATGTGGCAACGCCAGCATCCATTACCCACTGGGATGTGGCAACGCCAGCATCCATTACCCACTGGGATGTGGCAACGCCAGCATCCATTACCCACTGGGATGTGGCAACGCCAGCATCCATTACCTATTGGGATGCGGCAACGCCAGCATCCATTACCTACCCACTGGGATGTGGCAACGCCAGCATCCATTACCCACTGGGATGTGGCAACGCCAGCATCCATTACCCACTGGGATGTGGCAACGCCAGCATCCATTACCCACTGGGATGTGGCAACGCCAGCATCCATTACCCACTGGGATGTGGCAACGCCAGCATCCATTACCTATTGGGATGCGGCAACGCCAGCATCCATTACCTACCCACTGGGATGTGGCAACGCCAGCATCCATTACCCACTGGGATGTGGCAACGCCAGCATCCATTACCCACTGGGATGTGGCAACGCCAGCATCCATTACCCACTGGGATGTGGCAACGCCAGCATCCATTACCCACTGGGATGTGGCAACGCCAGCATCCATTACCCACTGGGATGTGGCAACGCCAACATCCATTACCTATTGGGATGCGGCAACGCCAGCATCCATTACCTACCCACTGGGATGTGGCAACGCCAGCATCCATTACCCACTGGGATGTGGCAACGCCAGCATCCATTACCTATTGGGATGCGGCAACGCCAGCATCCATTACCCACTGGGATGTGGCAACGCCAGCATCTATTACCCACTGGGATGTGGCAACGCCAGCATCCATTACCTATTGGGATGTGGCAACGCCAGCATCCATTACCCACTGGGATGTGGCAACGCCAGCATCCATTACCCATTGGGATGTGGCAAGGCCAGCATCTATTACCCACTGGGATGTGGCAACGCCAGCATCCATTACCCACTGGGATGTGGCAACGCCAGCATCTATTACCCACTGGGATGTGGCAACACCAGCATTCATTACCCACTGGGATGTGGCAACGCCAGCATCTATTACCCATTGGGATGTGGCAACGCCAGCATCTATTACCCACTGGGATGTGGCAACGCCAGCATCTATTACCCATTGGGATGTGGCAACGCCAGCATCCATTACCCACTGGGATGCGGCAACGCCAGCATCCATTACCATTACCCACTGGGATGTGGCAACGCCAGCATCTATTACCCACTGGGATGTGGCAACGCCAGCATCCATTACCCTTGGGATGCGGCAACGCCAGCATCTATTACCCATTGGGATGTGGCAACGCCAGCATCCATTACCCATTGGGATGTGGCAACGCCAGCATCTATTACCCATTGGGGTGTGGCAACGCCAGCATCCATTACCCATTGGGGTGTGGCAACGCCAGCATCCATTACCCACTGGGATGTGGCAACGCCAGCATCCATTACCCACTGGGATGTGGCAAGGCCAGCATCTATTACCCATTGGGATGTGGCAACGCCAGCATCTATTACCCATTGGGATGTGGCAAGGCCAGCATCTATTACCCATTGGGGTGTGGCAAAGCCAGCATCCATTACCCACTGGGATGTGGCAAGGCCAGCATCTATTACCCATTGGGATGCGGCAACACCAGCATCCATTACCCACTGGGATGTGGCAACGCCAGCATCCATTACCCATTGGGATGCGGCAACACCAGCATCTATTACCCACTGGGATGTGGCACCGCCAGCATCCATTACCCACTGGGATGCGGCAACGCCAGCATCCATTACCAATTGGGATGCGGCAACGCCAGCATCTATTACCCATTGGGATGCGGCGGCATCCATTACCCATTGGGATGTGGCATCGCCAGCATCTATTACCCATTGGGATGCGGCAACGCCAGCATCCATTACCCATTGGGATGTGGCAACACCAGCATCTATTACCCATTGGGGTGTGGCAACGCCAGCATCCATTACCCACTGGGATGTGGCACCGCCAGCATCCATTACCCACTGGGATGTGGCAACACCAGCATCTATTACCCATTGGGGTGTGGCAACGCCAGCATCCATTACCCACTGGGATGTGGCAACGCCAGCATCCATTACCTATTGGGATGTGGCAAGGCCAGCATCTATTACCCACTGGGATGTGGCAACGCCAGCATCCATTACCCATTGGGATGTGGCAAGGCCAGCATCTATTACCCACTGGGATGTGGCAACGCCAGCATCCATTACCCACTGGGATGTGGCACCGCCAGCATCCATTACCCATTGGGGTGTGGCAACGGCAGCATCCATTACCCACTGGGATGTGGCAACACCAGCATCTATTACCCATTGGGATGTGGCAACGGCCAGCATCCATTACCCACTGGGATGTGGCAACACCAGCGTCCATTACCCACTGGGATGTGGCAACACCAGCATCCATTACCCACTGGGATGTGGCAACACCAGCATCCATTACCCACTGGGATGTGGCAACACCAGCATCCATTACCCATTGGGATGTGGCAAGGCCAGCATCTATTACCCACTGGGATGTGGCAACACCAGCATCCATTACCCATTGGGGTGTGGCAACGCCAGCATCTATTACCCATTGGGGTGTGGCAACGCCAGCATCCATTACCCATTGGGATGTGGCAAGGCCAGCATCTATTACCCACTGGGATGTGGCAACACCAGCATCCATTACCCACTGGGATGTGGCAACACCAGCATCCATTACCCACTGGGATGTGGGAACACCAGCATCCATTACCCACTGGGATGTGGCAACACCAGCATCCATTACCCATTGGGATGTGGCAACGCCAGCATCTATTACCCATTGGGGTGTGGCAACGGCAGCATCCATTACCCACTGGGATGTGGCAACGCCAGCATCCATTACCCACTGGGATGTGGCAACACCAGCATCCATTACCCATTGGGATGTGGTAACGGCAGCATCCATTACCCATTGGGATGTGGCAAGGCCAGCATCTATTACCCACTGGGATGTGGCAACACCAGCATCCATTACCCATTGGGATGTGGCAACGCCAGCATCCATTACCCACTGGGATGTGGCAACACCAGCATCCATTACCCATTGGGATGTGGCAACGGCAGCATCCATTACCCATTGGGATGTGGCAAGGCCAGCATCTATTACCCATTGGGATGTGGCAAGGCCAGCATCCATTACCCATTGGGATGTGGCAAGGCCAGCATCTATTACCCACTGGGATGTGGCAACGCCAGCATCCATTACCCATTGGGATGTGGCAAGGCCAGCATCTATTACCCATTCCGAACTGCCTTTGTGAAGGAGGAGCTGGGTCACCATGTTGACAATTGCGTTTCATGGGTATGACTCCTGGGACTGTTAGGGAGGGAGTTGAAGGAACAATGATGATGTTTCCAAGGCCGGATGATGTAACCACCTGGACCAGCAGCAAAGGATCTCGACTTGGAAAAACGGTCATCCAGTCATGCCGCAGATGATGCTTGATGAGCCCCGCTCCACATTTCCTGCTCCCGTTATTGATTCACCAAGGTTCACGTGAGAACAGGCCATATACCCTCTGCAGCGACCCCCACGTCCCCTGGAGAACTGATTTACTAAAGGCACCATCCCCTCCCAGGGCCCAATTTCATCTCAATACATTTACTTCCCCCGCTGCCCCCTCAATAGGCTGTCATACTCGCTGAAAACGCCCCTCGTGGTTCACTTGTAGATATCTTTGTATGAAGGAAGGGAAGGGCAATGTATCGATGGTCCGATGACCAGCAAAGGAACTGAGTGTTTCCACAACAAAGAAACACTCAGAACAAGACTGCAACATCCCAGAAATATTTACAGTGAGAAGTAATCGACTTTGGACCACAGAATCTTAAATTCAATGCCGTGCTTAACACAGCTGGGAACATTCTCAGATTCTGCAACAACTCTGGGCTACAAATATTTAATATTCCAATAGCTACTTATTGCTTCCATTGTTTTCCAATATTTTCTTTCTCATCCTTGAATTATACAAAGCCAGGACTATAATTACTGCACAAGTTGGGACCTGGGCCAGTCTCTGATAAACCACAGCCAGGTTCAATGTCAGCTGCTCGTCGATAATGAAGTTGCTTTTGTTTCCGAATGCGGTGTTGCGGACCGGCCCAGTGCACAGTCTGCTCCGACCCTCTAACCTCGCGCCTTCCCTGTGTCTCAGCCAACACTCGCCTTCATCTGCTGCCTCCCTGCCACACTCTTTACCTCCTCTTGCTGAGTGACTGGCAAGGATTCCTGCACAGCTCCAAGACCGTCCGTGCCCCAACAAGAGGCAAAGAGGAAATGTGGACCAGTTTTCAATAGTCGCCTGGCACCGCTGTCGGACCGGTTTACTGTTTCGAATCAGCGATATGTGCAGTTTGCCGTTTCCTCTTCAGAACCATTCCTCACTCTGTCAGCAGTTGCTGCAGGAGACTTTTCTGTTGGTTCTGCGCAGCTTGTCCGCTGCTTTGGCTTTTCTGGCTCCCCATCGGGCCTGACTGATTCAAGTAATTGTCTCCACCAACCACATTCACTGTACACTGAACATCAGCAAACACTTGGACCTGTTGTACCTGCCGGGAGAAGTAGAAGAATAGTAAACACTGGGACATGAATGAGCAGCAGAGGCCAGATGTTGCACAGAGGAGCATATTCAGGAAAGCTCGCTAAACTGCTTACCCGCTCTGGACACATTGAAGTGATTGACGGCAGCTGCATGGTCCCCATGTGCATCTGTCCTGACCCCTGGTTCAGGTTCCTGACCGAGCCGGGCCCACTGTCCATTGACACAGTGATATTCATGTTGTTGTACATACTCAGACTGCCTGGCTGCTCTTGTCCAGCCTGTGTGTACTCACTGCAAGAGAAGAAAGTCGGCATCACTCACACACAGAGGCACAGCACACACATTAATCAGTGTCTCAGTGAAGAGAGCTGGGGGAGTGGCCAGGTGTGGTACCTGCTGTTCCCCAGGGTCTCTCTCTGCCACACCTTGCCCTCCGCTGTCTCATATCTAGGTGCTGTTGGAGCTTGGCGTATCGAGCTGCTCTGGGCTGGCTGCACGAGGGTGGACAGTGTTGGGCTGTTGGGACTGAGACTCGGAGCCACGGACAGGTCTCTCTGTTGGGACAAAGCTGCAGAATAATGAGCATGGGTTAGAAATTGTCAGTGTGAAAACAATGCACCTCACAGAGTAATCACAGAGCAGGAACTCTGGCTGATATCCCCTCAATCTCATTCCCAGGGGTCACTGACACCACTCCTCAAATGCCTGATGTACAAATATTATGGGGCACAACAGAAAAGGCGAAGTGGATTTCTGGGCCCTGACTGTCTATTAATCAGTCTATTAATTCACAGCAATCATCACTGCAGCCAGAGAAGGAAGAATCGTCACCCCCAGACTTCCAAGCCACAGGCACCTGATTCTTACCTGAGGCTGGATACTGTGAAATGTTCTCCTGGGTGTGGGGCATCAGACGTGCCCTGGCCTGAGGCCCTGTGTGACCCGGCATTCCTGTGTGGGGAGAGTTGCATGGATTGGGCAGCGGGGCAGCGCTGGAGGCCAGTGGTGTGAACGAGCTGGCAGAGGAAGGCGGGCTCCCAGCCGTGCTGTAACTGGGGGGATAGTTGATGGGTGGAGGATGCTGTCCCATCAGTAAGGCATCTTGCTGCATCATCTGCCACTGTCGGTGCTGCTGACTGATATATTCACGTTGACACCGGGCAACCATCTGAGCGTTGTGGGGACCCTGCAGAGAGAAAGGAGAAACGTAAGAGAGACCAGTGAGAGCGGTAACTGCTGCAAAACCTCCACCAACCCCAGTGTGTCCACCGGCAAACCAACCCCAGTGTGTGAGCCGGCAAACCGACCCCAGTGTGTCAGCCGGCAAACCAACCCCAGTGTGTGAGCCGGCAAACCAACCCCAGTGTGTGACTCGGCAAACCCACCCCAGTGTGTGAGCCGGCAAACCAACCCCAGTGTGCGAGTCGGCAAACCCACCCCAGTGTGTGAGCCGGCAAACCAACCCCAGTGTGTCAGCCGGCAAACCAACCCCAGTGTGTCAGCCGGCAAACCAACCCCAGTGTGTGAGCCGGCAAACCGACCCGAGTGTGAGAGTCGGCAAACCAACCCCAGTGTGAGAGTCGGCAAACCAATCCCAGTGTGAGAGTCGGCAAACCCACCCCAGTGTGTGAGCCGGCAAACCGACCCGAGTGTGAGAGTCGGCAAACCCACCCCAGTGTGTCAGCCGGCAAACCAACCCCAGTGTGAGAGTCGGCAAACCGACCCGAGTGTGAGAGTCGGCAAACCCACCCCAGTGTGAGAGTCGGCAAACCAACCCCAGTGTGTCAGCCGGCAAACCAACCCCAGTGTGTGATTCGGCAAACCAACCCCAGTGTGTCAGCCGGCAAACCAACCCCAGTGTGTGAGTCGGCAAATCAATCCCAGTGTGTGAGTCGGCAAACCAACCCCAGTGTGTCAGCCGGCAAACCGACCCCAGTGTGAGAGTCGGCAAACCAATCCCAGTGTGTCAGCCGGCAAACCAATCCCAGTGTGAGAGTCGGCAAACCAACCCCAGTGTGTCAGCCGGCAAACCAATCCCAGTGTGAGAGTCGGCAAACCAACCCCAGTGTGTCAGCCGGCAAACCAATCCCAGTGTGAGAGTCGGCAAACCGACCCCAGTGTGTCAGCCGGCAAACCAACCCCAGTGTGTGAGTCGGCAAACCAATCCCAGTGTGTCAGCCGGCAAACCAATCCCAGTGTGAGAGTCGGCAAACCGACCCCAGTGTGCGAGCCGGGAAACCAACCCCAGTGTGTGAGCCGGGAAACCCACCCCAGTGTGAAAGTCGGCAAACCGACCCCAGTGTGTGAGTCGGCAAACCAACCCCAGTGTGAGAGTCGGCAAACCCACCCCAGTGTGAGAGCCGGCAAACCGACCCCAGTGTGAGAGTCAGCAAACCAACCCCAGTGTGTCAGCCGGCAAACCGACCCCAGTGTGTGAGTCGGCAAACCAATCCCAGTGTGAGAGTCGGCAAACCAACCCCAGTGTGAGAGTCGGCAAACCAACCCCAGTGTGAGAGTCGGCAAACCAACCCCAGTGTGAGAGTCGGCAAACCAACCCCAGTGTGTGAGTCGGCAAACCGACCCCAGTGTGAGAGTCGGCAAACCAATCCCAGTGTGTCAGCCAGCAAACCGACCCCAGTGTGTGAGTCGGCAAACCAATCCCAGCGTGAGAGTCGGCAAACCAACCCCAGTGTGTCAGCCGGCAAACCAACCCCAGTGTGAGAGTCGGCAAACCAACCCCAGTGTGTGAGTCGGCAAACCAATCCCAGCGTGAGAGTCGGCAAACCGACCCCAGTGTGAAAGTCGGCAAACCGACCCCAGTGTGTGAGCCGGGAAACCAACCCCAGTGTGTCAGCCGGCAAACCCACCCCAGTGTGTGAGTCGGCAAACCAATCCCAGTGTGTGAGTCGGCAAACCAACCCCAGTGTGTCAGCCGGCAAACCAACCCCAGTGTGTGAGTCGGCAAACCCACCCCAGTGTGTGAGTCGGCAAACCAACCCCAGTGTGTGAGTCGGCAAACCAACCCCAGTGTGAGAGTCGGCAAACCAACCCCAGTGTGAGAGTCAGCAAACCAACCCCAGTGTGTGAGTCGGCAAACCGACCCCAGTGTGAGAGTCGGCAAACCAACCCCAGTGTGAGAGTCGGCAAACCAACCCCAGTGTGTCCACCGGCAAACTCACCCCAGTGTGTGAGTCGGCAAACCCACCCCAGTGTGAGAGTCGGCAAACCAATCCCAGTGTGTGAGTCGGCAAACCGACCCCAGTGTGTGAGCCGGCAAACCAACCCCAGTGTGAGAGTCAGCAAACCAACCCCAGTGTGTGAGTCGGCAAACCGACCCCAGTGTGAGAGTCGGCAAACCAACCCCAGTGTGAGAGTCGGCAAACCAACCCCAGTGTGTCCACCGGCAAACTCACCCCAGTGTGTGAGTCGGCAAACCCACCCCAGTGTGAGAGTCGGCAAACCGACCCCAGTGTGAGAGTCGGCAAACCAACCCCAGTGTGAGAGTCGGCAAACCAACCCCAGTGTGAGAGTCGGCAAACCGACCCCAGTGTGAGAGTCGGCAAACCAACCCCAGTGTGAGAGTCGGCAAACCAACCCCAGTGTGAGAGTCAGCAAACCAACCCCAGTGTGTCCACCGGCAAACCCACCCCAGTGTGTGAGTCGGCAAACCCACCCCAGTGTGTGAGTCGGCAAACCCACCCCAGTGTGTGAGCTGGCAAACCGACCCCAGTGTGTCCACCGGCAAACCCACCCCAGTGTGTGAGCCGGCAAACCAACCCCAGTGTGAGAGTCGGCAAACCAACCCCAGTGTGTGAGCCGGCAAACCAACCCCAGTGTGAGAGTCGGCAAACCAATCCCAGTGTGTCAGCCGGCAAACCGACCCCAGTGTGTGAGCCGGCAAACCCACCCCAGTTTGTGAGTCGGCAAACCAATCCCAGTGTGAGAGTCGGCAAACCAACCCCAGTGTGTGAGCCGGCAAACCAACCCCAGTGTGAGAGTCGGCAAACCAATCCCAGTGTGTGAGCCGGCAAACCAATCCCAGTGTGAGAGTCGGCAAACCAACCCCAGTGTGTGAGTCGGCAAACCAACCCCAGTGTGTGAGTCGGCAAACCAACCCCAGTGTGTGAGTCGGCAAACCAACCCCAGTGTGTCCACCGGCAAACCAACCCCAGTGTGTGAGCCGGCAAACCGACCCCAGTGTGTGAGCCGGCAAACCCACCCCAGTGTGTGAGTCGGCAAACCGACCCCAGTGTGTGAGTCGGCAAACCCACCCCAGTGTGAGAGTCGGCAAACCAACCCCAGTGTGAGAGTCGGCAAACCGACCCCAGTGTGTGAGTCGGCAAACCCACCCCAGTGTGAGAGTCGGCAAACCAACCCCAGTGTGCGAGCCGGCAAACCAATCCCAGTGTGTGAGCCGGCAAACCGACCCCAGTGTGAGAGTCGGCAAACCGATCCCAGTGTGTGAGCCGGCAAACCAATCCCAGTGTGAGAGTCGGCAAACCAATCCCAGTGTGTGAGCCGGCAAACCAATCCCAGTGTGTGAGCCGGCAAACCGACCCCAGTGTGTGAGTCGGCAAACCAATCCCAGTGTGTGAGTCGGCAAACCAATCCCAGTGTGTGAGCCGGCAAACCGACCCCAGTGTGTGAGTCGGCAAACCAACCCCAGTGTGTGAGTCGGCAAACCAACCCCAGTGTGAGAGTCGGCAAACCAACCCCAGTGTGCGAGCCGGCAAACCAACCCCAGTGTGCGAGCCGGCAAACCAATCCCAGTGTGTGAGCCGGCAAACCGACCCCAGTGTGTGAGTCGGCAAACCAACCCCAGTGTGTGAGCCGGCAAACCGACCCCAGTGTGTGAGCCGGCAAACCGACCCCAGTGTGAGAGTCGGCAAACCAACCCCAGTGTGTGAGTCGGCAAAGCAACCCCAGTGTGTGAGTCGGCAAACCAACCCCAGTGTGAGAGTCGGCAAACCAACCCCAGTGTGTGAGCCGGCAAACCAACCCCAGTGAGAGAGTCGGCAAACCTGCCCCAGTGTGAGAGTCGGCAAACCAACCCCAGTGTGTCCACCGGCAAACCCACCCCAGTGTGTGAGCCGGCAAACCAACCCCAGTGTGTGAGCCGGCAAACCAACCCCAGTGTGTGAGTCGGCAAACCAACCCCAGTGTATCGGCCGGCAAACCAACCCCAGTGTGAGAGTCGGCAAACCAATCCCAGTGTGTGTCGGCAAACCAACCCCAGTGTGAGAGTCGGCAAACCAACCCCAGTGTGAGAGTCGGCAAACCAACCCCAGTGTGTCAGCCGGCAAACCCACCCCAGTGTGTGAGTCGGCAAACCAATCCCAGTGTGTCAGCCGGCAAACCAATCCCAGTGTGTGAGCCGGCAAACCAATCCCAGTGTGTGAGTCGGCAAACCAATCCCAGTGTGTCAGCCGGCAAACCAATCCCAGTGTGTCAGCCGGCAAACCAATCCCAGTGTGTGAGTCGGCAAACCAATCCCAGTGTGTCAGCCGGCAAACCAATCCCAGCGTGAGAGTCGGCAAACCGACCCCAGTGTGTCAGCCGGCAAACCGACCCCAGTGTGTGAGTCGGCAAACCGACCCCAGTGTGAGAGTCGGCAAACCGACCCCAGTGTGAGAGTCGGCAAACCAATCCCAGCGTGAGAGTCGGCAAACCAATCCCAGTGTGTGAGTCGGCAAACCAACCCCAGTGTGAGAGTCGGCAAACCAACCCCAGTGTGAGAGTCGGCAAACCAACCCCAGTGTGTGAGTCGGCAAACCGACCCCAGTGTGAGAGTCGGCAAACCAATCCCAGCGTGAGAGTCGGCAAACCGACCCCAGTGTGAGAGTCGGCAAACCAATCCCAGCGTGAGAGTCGGCAAACCGATCCCAGTGTGTCAGCCGGCAAACCAACCCCAGTGTGAGAGTCGGCAAACCAACCCCAGTGTGTGAGCCGGCAAACCAACCCCAGTGTGAGAGCCGGCAAACCAACCCCAGTGTGAGAGCCGGCAAACCGACCCCAGTGTGAGAGTCGGCAAACCCACCCCAGTGTGTGAGTCGGCAAACCAATCCCAGTGTGAGAGTCGGCAAACCAACCCCAGTGTGAGAGTCGGCAAACCAACCCCAGTGTGTGAGCCGGCAAACCGACCCCAGTGTGTGAGCCGGCAAACCAACCCCAGTGTGTCAGCCGGCAAACCAACCCCAGTGTGTGAGTCGGCAAACCAATCCCAGTGTGTGAGCCGGCAAACCGACCCCAGTGTGTGAGCCGGCAAACCAACCCCAGTGTGTGAGTCGGCAAACCAACCCCAGTGTGTGAGTCGGCAAACCAACCCCAGTGTGAGAGCCGGCAAACCGACCCCAGTGTGAGAGTCGGCAACCGAACCCCAGTGTGTCAGCCGGCAAACCCACCCCAGTGTGCGAGCCGGCAAACCGACCCCAGTGTGTCAGCCGGCAAACCAACCCCAGTGTGTGAGTCGGCAAACCCACCCCAGTGTGTCAGCCGGCAAACCCACCCCAGTGTGCGAGCCGGCAAACCGACCCCAGTGTGTCAGCCGGCAAACCGACCCCAGTGTGTGAGTCGGCAAACCAACCCCAGTGAGTCAGCCGGCAAACCCACCCCAGTGTGTGAGTCGGCAAACCAATCCCAGTGTGTGAGCCGGCAAACCAACCCCAGTGTGAGAGTCGGCAAACCAACCCCAGTGTGAGAGTCGGCAAACCAACCCCAGTGTGAGAGTCGGCAAACCAATCCCAGTGTGAGAATCGGCAAACCGACCCCAGTGTGTCGGCCGGCAAACCAACCCCAGTGTGAGAGCCGGCAAACCAATCCCAGTGTGTGAGCCGGCAAACCAACCCCAGTGTGTGAGCCGGCAAACCGACCCCAGTGTGTCAGCCGGCAAACCAACCCCAGTGTGTGAGTCGGCAAACCAATCCCAGTGTGAGAGTCAGCAAACCAACCCCAGTGTGTCAGCCGGCAAACCAACCCCAGTGTGTCAGCCGGCAAACCAACCCCAGTGTGTGAGTCGGCAAACCGACCCCAGTGTGTGAGCCGGCAAACCGACCCCAGTGTGAGAGTCAGCAAACCCACCTCAGTGTGAGAGTCAGCAAACCGACCCCAGTGTGAGAGTCGGCAAACCAACCCC
The DNA here is from genome assembly GCF_047496885.1 of Scyliorhinus torazame. Lineage (NCBI taxonomy): Eukaryota > Metazoa > Chordata > Chondrichthyes > Carcharhiniformes > Scyliorhinidae > Scyliorhinus > Scyliorhinus torazame. The sequence continues at coordinate 51,048 of NW_027308484.1, forward strand.
AGTGTGTCAGCCGGCAAACCAACCCCAGTGTGAGAGTCGGCAAACCGACCCCAGTGTGTCGGCCGGCAAACCGACCCCAGTGTGTGAGTCGGCAAACCAACCCCAGTGTGAGAGTCGGCAAACCGACCCCAGTGTGTCAGCCGGCAAACCAACCCCAGTGTGTGAGCCGGCAAACCAACCCCAGTGTGAGAGTCGGCAAACCGACCCCAGTGTGTGAACCGGCAAACCCACCCCAGTGTGTGAGCCGGCAAACCAATCCCAGTGTGAGAGTCGGCAAACCAACCCCAGTGTGAGAGTCGGCAAACCAATCCCAGTGTGAGAGTCGGCAAACCAACCCGAGTGTGAGAGCCGGCAAACCGATCCCAGTGTGAGAGTCGGCAAACCAACCCCAGTGTGAGAGTCGGCAAACCAACCCCAGTGTGTCAGTCGGCAAACCAACCCGAGTGTGAGAGCCGGCAAACCGATCCCAGTGTGAGAGTCGGCAAACCAACCCGAGTGTGAGAGCCGGCAAACCGACCCCAGTGTGAGAGTCGGCAAACCAACCCCAGTGTGAGAGCCGGCAAACCCACCCCAGTGTGTGAGTCGGCAAACCAATCCCAGTGTGTGAGTCGGCAAACCAACCCCAGTGTGTGAGTCGGCAAACCCACCCCAGTGTGTGAGTCGGCAAACCCACCCCAGTGTGAGAGTCGGCAAACCAATCCCAGTGTGAGAGTCGGCAAACCAACCCCAGTGTGAGAGTCGGCAAACCAATCCCAGTGTGTGAGTCGGCAAACCCACCCCAGTGTGTGAGCCGGCAAACCAACCCCAGTGTGTCAGCCGGCAAACCAACCCCAGTGTGTGAGTCGGCAAACCAATCCCAGTGTGAGAGTCGGCAAACCAATCCCAGTGTGAGAGCCGGCAAACCGACCCCAGTGTGAGAGTCGGCAAACCAACCCCAGTGTGTGAGTCGGCAAACCCACCCCAGTGTGTGAGTCGGCAAACCAACCCCAGTGTGAGAGTCGGCAAACCAACCCCAGTGTGTGAGTCGGCAAACCCACCCCAGTGTGTGAGTCGGCAAACCAACCCCAGTGAGAGAGTCGGCAAACCCACCCCAGTGTGTGAGCCGGCAAACCAACCCCAGTGTGAGAGCCGGCAAACCGACCCCAGTGTGTGAGTCGGCAAACCAATCCCAGTGTGCGAGCCGGCAAACCGACCCCAGTGTGAGAGTCGGCAAACCGACCCCAGTGTGAGAGTCGGCAAACCAATCCCAGTGTGAGAGTCGGCAAACCAACCCGAGTGTGTGAGTCGGCAAACCGACCCCAGTGTGTCAGCCTGCAAACCAATCCCAGTGTGCGAGCCGGCAAACCGACCCCAGTGTGTGAGCCGGCAAACCAATCCCAGTGTGTCGGCCGGCAAACCCACCCCAGTGTGTGAGCCGGCAAACCGACCCCAGTGTGAGAGTCGGCAAACCAACCCGAGTGTGTGAGCCGGCAAACCGACCCCAGTGTGTGAGTCGGCAAACCGACCCCAGTGTGTGAGCCGGCAAACCAATCCCAGTGTGTCGGCCGGCAAACCAATCCCAGTGTGTGAGTCGGCAAACCAACCCCAGTGTGTCCACCGGCAAACCAACCCCAGTGTGTCAGCCGGCAAACCGACCCCAGTGTGTCCACCGGCAAACCAACCCCAGTGTGTGAGCCGGCAAACCAACCCCAGTGTGTGAGTCGGCAAACCAACCCCAGTGTGTGAGCCGGCAAACCGATCCCAGTGTGTCGGCCGGCAAACCAACCCCAGTGTGTCCACCGGCAAACCAATCCCAGTGTGTGAGTCGGCAAACCAACCCCAGTGTGTGAGTCGGCAAACCAACCCCAGTGTGTGAGTCGGCAAACCCACCCCAGTGTGTGAGTCGGCAAACCCACCCCAGTGTGAGAGTCGGCAAACCAATCCCAGTGTGAGAGTCGGCAAACCAACCCCAGTGTGAGAGTCGGCAAACCAATCCCAGTGTGTGAGTCGGCAAACCCACCCCAGTGTGTGAGCCGGCAAACCAACCCCAGTGTGTCAGCCGGCAAACCAACCCCAGTGTGTGAGTCGGCAAACCAATCCCAGTGTGAGAGTCGGCAAACCAATCCCAGTGTGAGAGCCGGCAAACCGACCCCAGTGTGAGAGTCGGCAAACCAACCCCAGTGTGTGAGTCGGCAAACCCACCCCAGTGTGTGAGTCGGCAAACCAACCCCAGTGTGAGAGTCGGCAAACCAACCCCAGTGTGTGAGTCGGCAAACCCACCCCAGTGTGTGAGTCGGCAAACCAACCCCAGTGAGAGAGTCGGCAAACCCACCCCAGTGTGTGAGCCGGCAAACCAACCCCAGTGTGAGAGCCGGCAAACCGACCCCAGTGTGTGAGTCGGCAAACCAATCCCAGTGTGCGAGCCGGCAAACCGACCCCAGTGTGAGAGTCGGCAAACCGACCCCAGTGTGAGAGTCGGCAAACCAATCCCAGTGTGTGAGTCGGCAAACCAACCCGAGTGTGTGAGTCGGCAAACCGACCCCAGTGTGTCAGCCTGCAAACCAATCCCAGTGTGCGAGCCGGCAAACCGACCCCAGTGTGTGAGCCGGCAAACCAATCCCAGTGTGTCGGCCGGCAAACCCACCCCAGTGTGTGAGCCGGCAAACCGACCCCAGTGTGAGAGTCGGCAAACCAACCCGAGTGTGTGAGCCGGCAAACCGACCCCAGTGTGTGAGTCGGCAAACCGACCCCAGTGTGTGAGCCGGCAAACCAATCCCAGTGTGTCGGCCGGCAAACCAATCCCAGTGTGTGAGTCGGCAAACCAACCCCAGTGTGTCCACCGGCAAACCAACCCCAGTGTGTCAGCCGGCAAACCGACCCCAGTGTGTCCACCGGCAAACCAACCCCAGTGTGTGAGCCGGCAAACCAACCCCAGTGTGTGAGTCGGCAAACCAACCCCAGTGTGTGAGCCGGCAAACCGATCCCAGTGTGTCGGCCGGCAAACCAACCCCAGTGTGTCCACCGGCAAACCAATCCCAGTGTGTGAGCCGGCAAACCGACCCCATTGTGAGAGTCGGCAAACCGACCCCAGTGTGCGAGCCGGCAAACCGACCCCAGTGTGTGAGCCGGCAAACCGACCCCAGTGTGTGAGCCGGCAAACCGACGCCAGTGTGTGAGCCGGCAAACCAATCCCAGTGTGTGAGTCGGCAAACCGACCCCAGTGTGTCAGCCGGCAAACCGACCCCAGTGTGTGAGCCGGCAAACCAATCCCAGTGTGTGAGTCGGCAAACCAATCCCAGTGTGTGAGTCGGCAAACCAATCCCAGTGTGTCGGCAAACCAATCCCAGTGTGCGAGCCGGCAAACCAACCCCAGTGTGAGAGTCGGCAAACCCACCCCAGTGTAAGAGTCGGCAAACCAACCCCAGTGTGAGAGTCGGCAAACCGACCCCAGTGTGTGAGCCGGCAAACCAACCCCAGTGTAAGAGTCGGCAAACCAACCCCAGTGTGTCCACCGGCAAACCAACCCCAGTGTGTCAGCCGGCAAACCGACCCCAGTGTGTCGACCGGCAAACCAACCCCAGTGTGTGAGCTGGCAAACCGACCCCAGTGTGTGAGCCGGCAAACCAACCCCAGTGTGTGAGTCGGCAAACCGACCCCAGTGTGTCGGCCGGCAAACCAACCCCAGTGTGTGAACCGGCAAACCGACCCCAGTGTGTGAGCCGGCAAACCGACCCCAGTGTGTGAGTCGGCAAACCAACCCCAGTGTGAGAGTCGGCAAACCAACCCCAGTGAGAGACTCGGCAAACCCACCCCAGTGTGTCAGCCGGCAAACAAATCCCAGTGTGTGAGTCGGCAAACCAACCCCAGTGTGTGAGTCGGCAAACCAATCCCAGTGTGTCAGCCGGCAAACCAATCCCAGTGTGTGAGTCGGCAAACCCACCCCAGTGTGTGAGTCGGCAAACCAATCCCAGTGTGAGAGTCGGCAAACCCACCCGAGTGTGAGAGTCGGCAAACCAATCCCAGTGTGTGAGCCGGCAAACCGACCCCAGTGTGTGAGCCGGCAAACCGACCCCAGTGTGTGAGCCGGCAAACCAATCCCAGTGTGTCAGCCGGCAAACCAATCCCAGTGTGCGAGCCGGGAAAACAACCCCAGTGTGTGAGCCGGGAAACCAACCCCAGTGTGTCAGTCGGCAAACCAACCCCAGTGTGTCAGTCGGCAAACCAACCCCAGTGTGTGAGCCGGGAAACCAACCCCAGTGTGCGAGCCGGGAAACCAACCCCAGTGTGTCAGCCGGCAAACCGACCCCAGTGTGTGAGTCGGCAAACCAATCCCAGTGTGTGAGTCGGCAAACCAACCCCAGTGTGTCAGCCGGCAAACCAACCCCAGTGTGTGAGTCGGCAAACCAATCCCAGTGTGTGAGTCGGGAAACCAACCCCAGTGTGTGAGCCGGGAAACCAATCCCAGTGTGTGAGTCGGCAAACCAACCCCAGTGTGAGAGTCGGCAAACCAACCCCAGTGTGAGAGTCGGCAAACCGACCCCAGTGTGAGAGTCGGCAAACCGACCCCAGTGTGAGAGTCGGCAAACCGACCCCAGTGTGAGAGTCGGCAAACCAACCCCAGTGAGAGAGCCGGCAAACCAACCCCAGTGTGTGAGTCGGCAAACCAACCCCAGTGTGTCCACCGGCAAACCCACCCCAGTGTGTGAGCCGGCAAACCAACCCCAGTGTGTGAGTCGGCAAACCAACCCCAGTGTGTCCACCGGCAAACCCACCCCAGTGTGTGAGTCGGCAAACCCACCCCAGTGTGTGAGTCGGCAAACCAACCCCAGTGTGTGAGTCGGCAAACCAACCCCAGTGTGTCCACCGGCAAACCCACCCCAGTGTGTGAGCCGGCAAACCAACCCCAGTGTGTCCACCGGCAAACCCACCCCAGTGTGTGAGTCGGCAAACCCACCCCAGTGTGTGAGTCGGCAAACCGACCCCAGTGTGAGAGTCGGCAAACCAACCCCAGTGTGAGAGTCGGCAAACCAACCCCAGTGTGTGAGTCGGCAAACCAACCCCAGTGTGTCCACCGGCAAACCCACCCCAGTGTGTGAGTCGGCAAACCCACCCCAGTGTGTGAGTCGGCAAACCGACCCCAGTGTGAGAGTCGGCAAACCAACCCCAGTGTGAGAGTCGGCAAACCGACCCCAGTGTGTGAGTCGGCAAACCAACCCCAGTGTGTGAGTCGGCAAAGCAACCCCAGTGTGAGAGTCGGCAAACCAACCCCAGTGTGTGAGTCGGCAAACCAACCCCAGTGTGTGAGTCGGCAAACCAACCCCAGTGTGTGAGTCGGCAAAGCAACCCCAGTGTGTGAGTCGGCAAACCAATCCCAGTGTGAGAGTCGGCAAACCAACCCCAGTGTGTCCACCGGCAAACCCACCCCAGTGTGTGAGCCGGCAAACCAACCCCAGTGTGTCAGCCGGCAAACCAACCCCAGTGTGTGAGCCGGCAAACCAACCCCAGTGTGAGAGTCGGCAAACCAACCCCAGTGTGTGAGTCGGCAAACCAACCCCAGTGTGAGAGTCGGCAAACCAACCCCAGTGTGTCAGCCGGCAAACCCACCCCAGTGTGTGAGTCGGCAAACCAATCCCAGTGTGTCAGCCGGCAAACCAATCCCAGTGTGTGAGCCGGCAAACCTATCCCAGTGTGTGAGTCGGCAAACCAATCCCAGTGTGTCAGCCGGCAAACCAATCCCAGTGTCAGCCGGCAAACCAATCCCAGTGTGTGAGTCGGCAAACCAATCCCAGTGTGTCAGCCGGCAAACCAATCCCAGTGTGAGAGTCGGCAAACCGACCCCAGTGTGTCAGCCGGCAAACCGACCCCAGTGTGTGAGTCGGCAAACCGACCCCAGTGTGAGAGTCGGCAAACCAATCCCAGCGTGAGAGTCGGCAAACCGACCCCAGTGTGAGAGTCGGCAAACCAATCCCAGTGTGAGAGTCGGCAAACCAACCCCAGTGTGAGAGTCGGCAAACCAACCCCAGTGTGTGAGTCGGCAAACCGACCCCAGTGTGAGAGTCGGCAAACCAATCCCAGCGTGAGAGTCGGCAAACCAATCCCAGTGTGTCAGCCGGCAAACCAACCCCAGTGTGAGAGTCGGCAAACCAACCCCAGTGTGTGAGCCGGCAAACCGACCCCAGTGTGAGAGTCGGCAAACCAATCCCAGCGTGAGAGTCGGCAAACCAACCCCAGCGTGAGAGTCGGCAAACCAATCCCAGCGTGAGAGTCGGCAAACCGACCCCAGTGTGAGAGTCGGCAAACCAACCCCAGTGTGTGAGTCGGCAAACCAACCCCAGTGTGTCCACCGGCAAACCCACCCCAGTGTGTGAGCCGGCAAACCAACCCCAGTGTGAGAGTCGGCAAACCAACCCCAGTGTGAGAGTCGGCAAACCGACCCCAGTGTGTGAGTCGGCAAACCAACCCCAGTGTGTGAGTCGGCAAAGCAACCCCAGTATGAGAGTCGGCAAACCAACCCCAGTGTGTGAGTCGGCAAACCAACCCCAGTGTGTGAGTCGGCAAACCAACCCCAGTGTGTGAGTCGGCAAAGCAACCCCAGTGTGTGAGTCGGCAAACCAATCCCAGTGTGAGAGTCGGCAAACCAACCCCAGTGTGTCCACCGGCAAACCCACCCCAGTGTGTGAGCCGGCAAACCAACCCCAGTGTGTGAGCCGGCAAACCAACCCCAGTGTGTGAGCCGGCAAACCAACCCCAGTGTGAGAGTCGGCAAACCAACCCAGGTGTGTGAGTCGGCAAACCAACCCCAGTGTGAGAGTCGGCAAACCAACCCCAGTGTGTCAGCCGGCAAACCCACCCCAGTGTGTGAGTCGGCAAACCAATCCCAGTGTGTCAGCCGGCAAACCAATCCCAGTGTGTGAGCCGGCAAACCAATCCCAGTGTGTGAGTCGGCAAACCAATCCCAGTGTGTCAGCCGGCAAACCAATCCCAGTGTGTCAGCCGGCAAACCAATCCCAGTGTGTGAGTCGGCAAACCAATCCCAGTGTGTCAGCCGGCAAACCAATCCCAGTGTGAGAGTCGGCAAACCGACCCCAGTGTGTCAGCCGGCAAACCGACCCCAGTGTGTGAGTCGGCAAACCGACCCCAGTGTGAGAGTCGGCAAACCGACCCCAGTGTGAGAGTCGGCAAACCAATCCCAGCGTGAGAGTCGGCAAACCGACCCCAGTGTGAGAGTCGGCAAACCAATCCCAGCGTGAGAGTCGGCAAACCAATCCCAGTGTGAGAGTCGGCAAACCAACCCCAGTGTGAGAGTCGGCAAACCAACCCCAGTGTGTGAGTCGGCAAACCGACCCCAGTGTGAGAGTCGGCAAACCAATCCCAGCGTGAGAGTCGGCAAACCGACCCCAGTGTGAGAGTCGGCAAACCAATCCCAGCGTGAGAGTCGGCAAACCAATCCCAGTGTGTCAGCCGGCAAACCAACCCCAGTGTGAGAGTCGGCAAACCAACCCCAGTGTGTGAGCCGGCAAACCGACCCCAGTGTGAGAGTCGGCAAACCAATCCCAGCGTGAGAGTCGGCAAACCAACCCCAGTGTGAGAGTCGGCAAACCAATCCCAGCGTGAGAGTCGGCAAACCGACCCCAGTGTGAGAGTCGGCAAACCAATCCCAGCGTGAGAGTCGGCAAACCAATCCCAGTGTGAGAGTCGGCAAACCAACCCCAGTGTGAGAGTCGGCAAACCAACCCCAGTGTGTGAGCCGGCAAACCGACCCCAGTGTGAGAGTCGGCAAACCAATCCCAGCGTGAGAGTCGGCAAACCAACCCCAGTGTGTGAGCCGGCAAACCGACCCCAGTGTGTGAGCCGGCAAACAAACCCCAGTGTGTCAGCCGGCAAACCCACCCCAGTGTGTGAGTCGGCAAACCGACCCCAGTGTGTGAGCCGGCAAACCAATCCCAGTGTGAGAGTCGGCAAACCAACCCCAGTGTGAGAGTCGGCAAACCAACCCCAGTGTGTCAGCCGGCAAACCCACCCTAGTGTGTGAGTCGGCAAACCGACCCCAGTGTGTGAGCCGGCAAACCAATCCCAGTGTGAGAGCCGGCAAACCGACCCCAGTGTGTCCACCGGCAAACCAATCCCAGTGTGTGAGTCGGCAAACCAACCCCAGTGTGAGAGTCGGCAAACCAACCCCAGTGTATCGGCCGGCAAACCAACCCCAGTGTGTGAGTCGGCAAACCAACCCCAGTGTGAGAGCCGGCAAACCAATCCCAGTGTGTGAGCCGGCAAACCAACCCCAGTGTGTCAGCCGGCAAACCAACCCCAGTGTGTCAGCCGGCAAACCAATCCCAGTGTGTCAGCCGGCAAACCAACCCCAGTGTGTCAGCCGGCAAACCAACCCCAGTGTGTCAGCCGGCAAACCAATCCCAGTGTGTCAGCCGGCAAACCAATCCCAGTGTGTGAGCCGGCAAACCAACCCCAGTGTGTCAGCCGGCAAACCAATCCCAGTGTGAGAGTCGGCAAACCAACCCCAGTGTGTGAGTCGGCAAACCAACCCCAGTGTGTCAGCCGGCAAACCAATCCCAGTGTGAGAGTCGGCAAACCAATCCCAGTGTGTGAGTCGGCAAACCAATCCCAGTGTGAGAGTCGGCAAACCAACCCCAGTGTGTGAGTCGGCAAACCAACCCCAGTGTGTCAGCCGGCAAACCAACCCCAGTGTGTCAGCCGGCAAACCAATCCCAGTGTGTCGGTCGGCAAACCGACCCCAGTGTGAGAGTCGGCAACCCAACCCCAGTGTGTCAGCCGGCAAACCCACCCCAGTGTGCGAGCCGGCAAACCAACCCCAGTGTGTCAGCCGGCAAACCAACCCCAGTGTGTCAGCCGGCAAACCAACCCCAGTGTGTGAGTCGGCAAACCAACCCCAGTGTGTCAGCCGGCAAACCTACCCCAGTGTGTGAGTCGGCAAACCAATCCCAGTGTGTGAGCCGGCAAACCAACCCCAGTGTGTGAGTCGGCAAACCAATCCCAGTGTGTGAGCCGGCAAACCAATCCCAGTGTGAGAGCCGGCAAACCGACCCCAGTGTGAGAGTCGGCAAACCAACCCCAGTGTGAGAGTCGGCAAACCAACCCCAGTGTGAGAGTCGGCAAACCAACCCCAGTGTGAGAGTCGGCAAACCAATCCCAGTGAGAGAGTCGGCAAACCGACCCCAGTGTGTGAGTCGGCAAACCAATCCCAGTGTGAGAGTCGGCAAACCAATCCCAGTGTGTGAGCCGGCAAACCCACCCCAGTGTGAGAGCCGGCAAACCGACCCCAGTGTGTGAGTCGGCAAACCAACCCCAGTGTGTGAGTCGGCAAACCAACCCCAGTGTGAGAGTCGGCAAACCAATCCCAGTGAGAGAGTCGGCAAACCGACCCCAGTGTGTGAGTCGGCAAACCAATCCCAGTGTGAGAGTCGGCAAACCAATCCCAGTGTGAGAGCCGGCAAACCAATCCCAGTGTGTGAGCCGGCAAACCCACCCCAGTGTGTCAGCCGGCAAACCCACCCCAGTGTGTGAGTCGGCAAACCAATCCCAGTGTGTGAGCCGGCAAACCAACCCCAGTGTGTGAGTCGGCAAACCCACCCCAGTGTGAGAGCCGGCAAACCAATCCCAGTGTGTGAGTCGGCAAACCAACCCGAGTGTGAGAGTCGGCAAACCAACCCCAGTGTGAGAGTCGGCAAACCAATCCCAGTGTGAGAGTCGGCAAACCCACCCCAGTGTGTGAGTCGGCAAACCAATCCCAGTGTGTGAGTCGGCAAACCAATCCCAGTGTGTGAGCCGGCAAACCGACCCCAGTGTGTGAGTCGGCAAACCAACCCCAGTGTGTGAGTCGGCAAACCAACCCCAGTGTGAGAGTCGGCAAACCAACCCCAGTGTGCGAGCCGGCAAACCAACCCCAGTGTGCGAGCCGGCAAACCAATCCCAGTGTGTGAGCCGGCAAACCGACCCCAGTGTGTGAGTCGGCAAACCAACCCCAGTGTGTGAGCCGGCAAACCGACCCCAGTGTGTGAGCCGGCAAACCGACCCCAGTGTGAGAGTCGGCAAACCAACCCCAGTGTGTGAGTCGGCAAAGCAACCCCAGTGTGTGAGTCGGCAAACCAACCCCAGTGTGAGAGTCGGCAAACCAACCCCAGTGTGTGAGCCGGCAAACCAACCCCAGTGAGAGAGTCGGCAAACCTGCCCCAGTGTGAGAGTCGGCAAACCAACCCCAGTGTGTCCACCGGCAAACCCACCCCAGTGTGTGAGCCGGCAAACCAACACCAGTGTGTGAGCCGGCAAACCAACCCCAGTGTGTGAGTCGGCAAACCAACCCCAGTGTATCGGCCGGCAAACCAACCCCAGTGTGAGAGTCGGCAAACCAATCCCAGTGTGTGTCGGCAAACCAACCCCAGTGTGAGAGTCGGCAAACCAACCCCAGTGTGAGAGTCGGCAAACCAACCCCAGTGTGTCAGCCGGCAAACCCACCCCAGTGTGTGAGTCGGCAAACCAATCCCAGTGTGTCAGCCGGCAAACCAATCCCAGTGTGTGAGCCGGCAAACCAATCCCAGTGTGTGAGTCGGCAAACCAATCCCAGTGTGTCAGCCGGCAAACCAATCCCAGTGTGTCAGCCGGCAAACCAATCCCAGTGTGTGAGTCGGCAAACCAATCCCAGTGTGTCAGCCGGCAAACCAATCCCAGCGTGAGAGTCGGCAAACCGACCCCAGTGTGTCAGCCGGCAAACCGACCCCAGTGTGTGAGTCGGCAAACCGACCCCAGTGTGAGAGTCGGCAAACCGACCCCAGTGTGAGAGTCGGCAAACCAATCCCAGCGTGAGAGTCGGCAAACCAATCCCAGTGTGTGAGTCGGCAAACCAACCCCAGTGTGAGAGTCGGCAAACCAACCCCAGTGTGAGAGTCGGCAAACCAACCCCAGTGTGTGAGTCGGCAAACCGACCCCAGTGTGAGAGTCGGCAAACCAATCCCAGCGTGAGAGTCGGCAAACCGACCCCAGTGTGAGAGTCGGCAAACCAATCCCAGCGTGAGAGTCGGCAAACCGATCCCAGTGTGTCAGCCGGCAAACCAACCCCAGTGTGAGAGTCGGCAAACCAACCCCAGTGTGTGAGCCGGCAAACCAACCCCAGTGTGAGAGCCGGCAAACCAACCCCAGTGTGAGAGCCGGCAAACCGACCCCAGTGTGAGAGTCGGCAAACCCACCCCAGTGTGTGAGTCGGCAAACCAATCCCAGTGTGAGAGTCGGCAAACCAACCCCAGTGTGAGAGTCGGCAAACCAACCCCAGTGTGTGAGCCGGCAAACCGACCCCAGTGTGTGAGCCGGCAAACCAACCCCAGTGTGTCAGCCGGCAAACCAACCCCAGTGTGTGAGTCGGCAAACCAATCCCAGTGTGTGAGCCGGCAAACCGACCCCAGTGTGTGAGCCGGCAAACCAACCCCAGTGTGTGAGTCGGCAAACCAACCCCAGTGTGTGAGTCGGCAAACCAACCCCAGTGTGAGAGCCGGCAAACCGACCCCAGTGTGAGAGTCGGCAACCGAACCCCAGTGTGTCAGCCGGCAAACCCACCCCAGTGTGCGAGCCGGCAAACCGACCCCAGTGTGTCAGCCGGCAAACCAACCCCAGTGTGTGAGTCGGCAAACCCACCCCAGTGTGTCAGCCGGCAAACCCACCCCAGTGTGCGAGCCGGCAAACCGACCCCAGTGTGTCAGCCGGCAAACCGACCCCAGTGTGTGAGTCGGCAAACCAACCCCAGTGTGTCAGCCGGCAAACCCACCCCAGTGTGTGAGTCGGCAAACCAATCCCAGTGTGTGAGCCGGCAAACCAACCCCAGTGTGAGAGTCGGCAAACCAACCCCAGTGTGAGAGTCGGCAAACCAACCCCAGTGTGAGAGTCGGCAAACCAATCCCAGTGTGAGAATCGGCAAACCGACCCCAGTGTGTCGGCCGGCAAACCAACCCCAGTGTGAGAGCCGGCAAACCAATCCCAGTGTGTGAGCCGGCAAACCAACCCCAGTGTGTGAGCCGGCAAACCGACCCCAGTGTGTCAGCCGGCAAACCAACCCCAGTGTGTGAGTCGGCAAACCAATCCCAGTGTGAGAGTCAGCAAACCAACCCCAGTGTGTCAGCCGGCAAACCAACCCCAGTGTGTCAGCCGGCAAACCAACCCCAGTGTGTGAGTCGGCAAACCGACCCCAGTGTGTGAGCCGGCAAACCGACCCCAGTGTGAGAGTCAGCAAACCCACCTCAGTGTGAGAGTCAGCAAACCGACCCCAGTGTGAGAGTCGGCAAACCAACCCCAGTGTGTCAGCCGGCAAACCAACCCCAGTGTGAGAGTCGGCAAACCGACCCCAGTGTGTCGGCCGGCAAACCGACCCCAGTGTGTGAGTCGGCAAACCAACCCCAGTGTGAGAGTCGGCAAACCGACCCCAGTGTGTCAGCCGGCAAACCAACCCCAGTGTGTGAGCCGGCAAACCAACCCCAGTGTGAGAGTCGGCAAACCGACCCCAGTGTGTGAACCGGCAAACCCACCCCAGTGTGTGAGCCGGCAAACCAATCCCAGTGTGAGAGTCGGCAAACCAACCCCAGTGTGTCAGTCGGCAAACCAACCCGAGTGTGAGAGCCGGCAAACCGATCCCAGTGTGAGAGTCGGCAAACCAACCCGAGTGTGAGAGCCGGCAAACCGACCCCAGTGTGAGAGTCGGCAAACCAACCCCAGTGTGAGAGCCGGCAAACCCACCCCAGTGTGTGAGTCGGCAAACCAATCCCAGTGTGTGAGTCGGCAAACCAACCCCAGTGTGTGAGTCGGCAAACCCACCCCAGTGTGTGAGTCGGCAAACCCACCCCAGTGTGAGAGTCGGCAAACCAATCCCAGTGTGAGAGTCGGCAAACCAACCCCAGTGTGAGAGTCGGCAAACCAATCCCAGTGTGTGAGTCGGCAAACCCACCCCAGTGTGTGAGCCGGCAAACCAACCCCAGTGTGTCAGCCGGCAAACCAACCCCAGTGTGTGAGTCGGCAAACCAATCCCAGTGTGAGAGTCGGCAAACCAATCCCAGTGTGAGAGCCGGCAAACCGACCCCAGTGTGAGAGTCGGCAAACCAACCCCAGTGTGTGAGTCGGCAAACCCACCCCAGTGTGTGAGTCGGCAAACCAACCCCAGTGTGAGAGTCGGCAAACCAACCCCAGTGTGTGAGTCGGCAAACCCACCCCAGTGTGTGAGTCGGCAAACCAACCCCAGTGAGAGAGTCGGCAAACCCACCCCAGTGTGTGAGCCGGCAAACCAACCCCAGTGTGAGAGCCGGCAAACCGACCCCAGTGTGTGAGTCGGCAAACCAATCCCAGTGTGCGAGCCGGCAAACCGACCCCAGTGTGAGAGTCGGCAAACCGACCCCAGTGTGAGAGTCGGCAAACCAATCCCAGTGTGAGAGTCGGCAAACCAACCCGAGTGTGTGAGTCGGCAAACCGACCCCAGTGTGTCAGCCTGCAAACCAATCCCAGTGTGCGAGCCGGCAAACCGACCCCAGTGTGTGAGCCGGCAAACCAATCCCAGTGTGTCGGCCGGCAAACCCACCCCAGTGTGTGAGCCGGCAAACCGACCCCAGTGTGAGAGTCGGCAAACCAACCCGAGTGTGTGAGCCGGCAAACCGACCCCAGTGTGTGAGTCGGCAAACCGACCCCAGTGTGTGAGCCGGCAAACCAATCCCAGTGTGTCGGCCGGCAAACCAATCCCAGTGTGTGAGTCGGCAAACCAACCCCAGTGTGTCCACCGGCAAACCAACCCCAGTGTGTCAGCCGGCAAACCGACCCCAGTGTGTCCACCGGCAAACCAACCCCAGTGTGTGAGCCGGCAAACCAACCCCAGTGTGTGAGTCGGCAAACCAACCCCAGTGTGTGAGCCGGCAAACCGATCCCAGTGTGTCGGCCGGCAAACCAACCCCAGTGTGTCCACCGGCAAACCAATCCCAGTGTGTGAGTCGGCAAACCAACCCCAGTGTGTGAGTCGGCAAACCCACCCCAGTGTGTGAGTCGGCAAACCCACCCCAGTGTGAGAGTCGGCAAACCAATCCCAGTGTGAGAGTCGGCAAACCAACCCCAGTGTGAGAGTCGGCAAACCAATCCCAGTGTGTGAGTCGGCAAACCCACCCCAGTGTGTGAGCCGGCAAACCAACCCCAGTGTGTCAGCCGGCAAACCAACCCCAGTGTGTGAGTCGGCAAACCAATCCCAGTGTGAGAGTCGGCAAACCAATCCCAGTGTGAGAGCCGGCAAACCGACCCCAGTGTGAGAGTCGGCAAACCAACCCCAGTGTGTGAGTCGGCAAACCCACCCCAGTGTGTGAGTCGGCAAACCAACCCCAGTGTGAGAGTCGGCAAACCAACCCCAGTGTGTGAGTCGGCAAACCCACCCCAGTGTGTGAGTCGGCAAACCAACCCCAGTGAGAGAGTCGGCAAACCCACCCCAGTGTGTGAGCCGGCAAACCAACCCCAGTGTGAGAGCCGGCAAACCGACCCCAGTGTGTGAGTCGGCAAACCAATCCCAGTGTGCGAGCCGGCAAACCGACCCCAGTGTGAGAGTCGGCAAACCGACCCCAGTGTGAGAGTCGGCAAACCAATCCCAGTGTGTGAGTCGGCAAACCAACCCGAGTGTGTGAGTCGGCAAACCGACCCCAGTGTGTCAGCCTGCAAACCAATCCCAGTGTGCGAGCCGGCAAACCGACCCCAGTGTGTGAGCCGGCAAACCAATCCCAGTGTGTCGGCCGGCAAACCCACCCCAGTGTGTGAGCCGGCAAACCGACCCCAGTGTGAGAGTCGGCAAACCAACCCGAGTGTGTGAGCCGGCAAACCGACCCCAGTGTGTGAGTCGGCAAACCGACCCCAGTGTGTGAGCCGGCAAACCAATCCCAGTGTGTCGGCCGGCAAACCAATCCCAGTGTGTGAGTCGGCAAACCAACCCCAGTGTGTCCACCGGCAAACCAACCCCAGTGTGTCAGCCGGCAAACCGACCCCAGTGTGTCCACCGGCAAACCAACCCCAGTGTGTGAGCCGGCAAACCAACCCCAGTGTGTGAGTCGGCAAACCAACCCCAGTGTGTGAGCCGGCAAACCGATCCCAGTGTGTCGGCCGGCAAACCAACCCCAGTGTGTCCACCGGCAAACCAATCCCAGTGTGTGAGCCGGCAAACCGACCCCATTGTGAGAGTCGGCAAACCGACCCCAGTGTGCGAGCCGGCAAACCGACCCCAGTGTGTGAGCCGGCAAACCGACCCCAGTGTGTGAGCCGGCAAACCGACGCCAGTGTGTGAGCCGGCAAACCAATCCCAGTGTGTGAGTCGGCAAACCGACCCCAGTGTGTCAGCCGGCAAACCGACCCCAGTGTGTGAGCCGGCAAACCAATCCCAGTGTGTGAGTCGGCAAACCAATCCCAGTGTGTGAGTCGGCAAACCAATCCCAGTGTGTCGGCAAACCAATCCCAGTGTGCGAGCCGGCAAACCAACCCCAGTGTGAGAGTCGGCAAACCCACCCCAGTGTAAGAGTCGGCAAACCAACCCCAGTGTGAGAGTCGGCAAACCGACCCCAGTGTGTGAGCCGGCAAACCAACCCCAGTGTAAGAGTCGGCAAACCAACCCCAGTGTGTCCACCGGCAAACCAACCCCAGTGTGTCAGCCGGCAAACCGACCCCAGTGTGTCGACCGGCAAACCAACCCCAGTGTGTGAGCTGGCAAACCGACCCCAGTGTGTGAGCCGGCAAACCAACCCCAGTGTGTGAGTCGGCAAACCGACCCCAGTGTGTCGGCCGGCAAACCAACCCCAGTGTGTGAACCGGCAAACCGACCCCAGTGTGTGAGCCGGCAAACCGACCCCAGTGTGTGAGTCGGCAAACCAACCCCAGTGTGAGAGTCGGCAAACCAACCCCAGTGAGAGACTCGGCAAACCCACCCCAGTGTGTCAGCCGGCAAACAAATCCCAGTGTGTGAGTCGGCAAACCAACCCCAGTGTGTGAGTCGGCAAACCAATCCCAGTGTGTCAGCCGGCAAACCAATCCCAGTGTGTGAGTCGGCAAACCCACCCCAGTGTGTGAGTCGGCAAACCAATCCCAGTGTGAGAGTCGGCAAACCCACCCGAGTGTGAGAGTCGGCAAACCAATCCCAGTGTGTGAGCCGGCAAACCGACCCCAGTGTGTGAGCCGGCAAACCGACCCCAGTGTGTGAGCCGGCAAACCAATCCCAGTGTGTCAGCCGGCAAACCAATCCCAGTGTGCGAGCCGGGAAAACAACCCCAGTGTGTGAGCCGGGAAACCAACCCCAGTGTGTCAGTCGGCAAACCAACCCCAGTGTGTCAGTCGGCAAACCAACCCCAGTGTGTGAGCCGGGAAACCAACCCCAGTGTGCGAGCCGGGAAACCAACCCCAGTGTGTCAGCCGGCAAACCGACCCCAGTGTGTGAGTCGGCAAACCAATCCCAGTGTGTGAGTCGGCAAACCAACCCCAGTGTGTCAGCCGGCAAACCAACCCCAGTGTGTGAGTCGGCAAACCAATCCCAGTGTGTGAGTCGGGAAACCAACCCCAGTGTGTGAGCCGGGAAACCAATCCCAGTGTGTGAGTCGGCAAACCAACCCCAGTGTGAGAGTCGGCAAACCAACCCCAGTGTGAGAGTCGGCAAACCGACCCCAGTGTGAGAGTCGGCAAACCGACCCCAGTGTGAGAGTCGGCAAACCGACCCCAGTGTGAGAGTCGGCAAACCAACCCCAGTGAGAGAGCCGGCAAACCAACCCCAGTGTGTGAGTCGGCAAACCAACCCCAGTGTGTCCACCGGCAAACCCACCCCAGTGTGTGAGCCGGCAAACCAACCCCAGTGTGTGAGTCGGCAAACCAACCCCAGTGTGTCCACCGGCAAACCCACCCCAGTGTGTGAGTCGGCAAACCCACCCCAGTGTGTGAGTCGGCAAACCAACCCCAGTGTGTGAGTCGGCAAACCAACCCCAGTGTGTCCACCGGCAAACCCACCCCAGTGTGTGAGCCGGCAAACCAACCCCAGTGTGTCCACCGGCAAACCCACCCCAGTGTGTGAGTCGGCAAACCCACCCCAGTGTGTGAGTCGGCAAACCGACCCCAGTGTGAGAGTCGGCAAACCAACCCCAGTGTGAGAGTCGGCAAACCAACCCCAGTGTGTGAGTCGGCAAACCAACCCCAGTGTGTCCACCGGCAAACCCACCCCAGTGTGTGAGTCGGCAAACCCACCCCAGTGTGTGAGTCGGCAAACCGACCCCAGTGTGAGAGTCGGCAAACCAACCCCAGTGTGAGAGTCGGCAAACCGACCCCAGTGTGTGAGTCGGCAAACCAACCCCAGTGTGTGAGTCGGCAAAGCAACCCCAGTGTGAGAGTCGGCAAACCAACCCCAGTGTGTGAGTCGGCAAACCAACCCCAGTGTGTGAGTCGGCAAACCAACCCCAGTGTGTGAGTCGGCAAAGCAACCCCAGTGTGTGAGTCGGCAAACCAATCCCAGTGTGAGAGTCGGCAAACCAACCCCAGTGTGTCCACCGGCAAACCCACCCCAGTGTGTGAGCCGGCAAACCAACCCCAGTGTGTCAGCCGGCAAACCAACCCCAGTGTGTGAGCCGGCAAACCAACCCCAGTGTGAGAGTCGGCAAACCAACCCCAGTGTGTGAGTCGGCAAACCAACCCCAGTGTGAGAGTCGGCAAACCAACCCCAGTGTGTCAGCCGGCAAACCCACCCCAGTGTGTGAGTCGGCAAACCAATCCCAGTGTGTCAGCCGGCAAACCAATCCCAGTGTGTGAGCCGGCAAACCTATCCCAGTGTGTGAGTCGGCAAACCAATCCCAGTGTGTCAGCCGGCAAACCAATCCCAGTGTCAGCCGGCAAACCAATCCCAGTGTGTGAGTCGGCAAACCAATCCCAGTGTGTCAGCCGGCAAACCAATCCCAGTGTGAGAGTCGGCAAACCGACCCCAGTGTGTCAGCCGGCAAACCGACCCCAGTGTGTGAGTCGGCAAACCGACCCCAGTGTGAGAGTCGGCAAACCAATCCCAGCGTGAGAGTCGGCAAACCGACCCCAGTGTGAGAGTCGGCAAACCAATCCCAGTGTGAGAGTCGGCAAACCAACCCCAGTGTGAGAGTCGGCAAACCAACCCCAGTGTGTGAGTCGGCAAACCGACCCCAGTGTGAGAGTCGGCAAACCAATCCCAGCGTGAGAGTCGGCAAACCAATCCCAGTGTGTCAGCCGGCAAACCAACCCCAGTGTGAGAGTCGGCAAACCAACCCCAGTGTGTGAGCCGGCAAACCGACCCCAGTGTGAGAGTCGGCAAACCAATCCCAGCGTGAGAGTCGGCAAACCAACCCCAGCGTGAGAGTCGGCAAACCAATCCCAGCGTGAGAGTCGGCAAACCGACCCCAGTGTGAGAGTCGGCAAACCAACCCCAGTGTGTGAGTCGGCAAACCAACCCCAGTGTGTCCACCGGCAAACCCACCCCAGTGTGTGAGCCGGCAAACCAACCCCAGTGTGAGAGTCGGCAAACCAACCCCAGTGTGAGAGTCGGCAAACCGACCCCAGTGTGTGAGTCGGCAAACCAACCCCAGTGTGTGAGTCGGCAAAGCAACCCCAGTGTGAGAGTCGGCAAACCAACCCCAGTGTGTGAGTCGGCAAACCAACCCCAGTGTGTGAGTCGGCAAACCAACCCCAGTGTGTGAGTCGGCAAAGCAACCCCAGTGTGTGAGTCGGCAAACCAATCCCAGTGTGAGAGTCGGCAAACCAACCCCAGTGTGTCCACCGGCAAACCCACCCCAGTGTGTGAGCCGGCAAACCAACCCCAGTGTGTGAGCCGGCAAACCAACCCCAGTGTGTGAGCCGGCAAACCAACCCCAGTGTGAGAGTCGGCAAACCAACCCAGGTGTGTGAGTCGGCAAACCAACCCCAGTGTGAGAGTCGGCAAACCAACCCCAGTGTGTCAGCCGGCAAACCCACCCCAGTGTGTGAGTCGGCAAACCAATCCCAGTGTGTCAGCCGGCAAACCAATCCCAGTGTGTGAGCCGGCAAACCAATCCCAGTGTGTGAGTCGGCAAACCAATCCCAGTGTGTCAGCCGGCAAACCAATCCCAGTGTGTCAGCCGGCAAACCAATCCCAGTGTGTGAGTCGGCAAACCAATCCCAGTGTGTCAGCCGGCAAACCAATCCCAGTGTGAGAGTCGGCAAACCGACCCCAGTGTGTCAGCCGGCAAACCGACCCCAGTGTGTGAGTCGGCAAACCGACCCCAGTGTGAGAGTCGGCAAACCGACCCCAGTGTGAGAGTCGGCAAACCAATCCCAGCGTGAGAGTCGGCAAACCGACCCCAGTGTGAGAGTCGGCAAACCAATCCCAGCGTGAGAGTCGGCAAACCAATCCCAGTGTGAGAGTCGGCAAACCAACCCCAGTGTGAGAGTCGGCAAACCAACCCCAGTGTGTGAGTCGGCAAACCGACCCCAGTGTGAGAGTCGGCAAACCAATCCCAGCGTGAGAGTCGGCAAACCGACCCCAGTGTGAGAGTCGGCAAACCAATCCCAGCGTGAGAGTCGGCAAACCAATCCCAGTGTGTCAGCCGGCAAACCAACCCCAGTGTGAGAGTCGGCAAACCAACCCCAGTGTGTGAGCCGGCAAACCGACCCCAGTGTGAGAGTCGGCAAACCAATCCCAGCGTGAGAGTCGGCAAACCAACCCCAGTGTGAGAGTCGGCAAACCAATCCCAGCGTGAGAGTCGGCAAACCGACCCCAGTGTGAGAGTCGGCAAACCAATCCCAGCGTGAGAGTCGGCAAACCAATCCCAGTGTGAGAGTCGGCAAACCAACCCCAGTGTGAGAGTCGGCAAACCAACCCCAGTGTGTGAGCCGGCAAACCGACCCCAGTGTGAGAGTCGGCAAACCAATCCCAGCGTGAGAGTCGGCAAACCAACCCCAGTGTGTGAGCCGGCAAACCGACCCCAGTGTGTGAGCCGGCAAACAAACCCCAGTGTGTCAGCCGGCAAACCCACCCCAGTGTGTGAGTCGGCAAACCGACCCCAGTGTGTGAGCCGGCAAACCAATCCCAGTGTGAGAGTCGGCAAACCAACCCCAGTGTGAGAGTCGGCAAACCAACCCCAGTGTGTCAGCCGGCAAACCCACCCTAGTGTGTGAGTCGGCAAACCGACCCCAGTGTGTGAGCCGGCAAACCAATCCCAGTGTGAGAGCCGGCAAACCGACCCCAGTGTGTCCACCGGCAAACCAATCCCAGTGTGTGAGTCGGCAAACCAACCCCAGTGTGAGAGTCGGCAAACCAACCCCAGTGTATCGGCCGGCAAACCAACCCCAGTGTGTGAGTCGGCAAACCAACCCCAGTGTGAGAGCCGGCAAACCAATCCCAGTGTGTGAGCCGGCAAACCAACCCCAGTGTGTCAGCCGGCAAACCAACCCCAGTGTGTCAGCCGGCAAACCAATCCCAGTGTGTCAGCCGGCAAACCAACCCCAGTGTGTCAGCCGGCAAACCAACCCCAGTGTGTCAGCCGGCAAACCAATCCCAGTGTGTCAGCCGGCAAACCAATCCCAGTGTGTGAGCCGGCAAACCAACCCCAGTGTGTCAGCCGGCAAACCAATCCCAGTGTGAGAGTCGGCAAACCAACCCCAGTGTGTGAGTCGGCAAACCAACCCCAGTGTGTCAGCCGGCAAACCAATCCCAGTGTGAGAGTCGGCAAACCAATCCCAGTGTGTGAGTCGGCAAACCAATCCCAGTGTGAGAGTCGGCAAACCAACCCCAGTGTGTGAGTCGGCAAACCAACCCCAGTGTGTCAGCCGGCAAACCAACCCCAGTGTGTCAGCCGGCAAACCAATCCCAGTGTGTCGGTCGGCAAACCGACCCCAGTGTGAGAGTCGGCAACCCAACCCCAGTGTGTCAGCCGGCAAACCCACCCCAGTGTGCGAGCCGGCAAACCAACCCCAGTGTGTCAGCCGGCAAACCAACCCCAGTGTGTCAGCCGGCAAACCAACCCCAGTGTGTGAGTCGGCAAACCAACCCCAGTGTGTCAGCCGGCAAACCTACCCCAGTGTGTGAGTCGGCAAACCAATCCCAGTGTGTGAGCCGGCAAACCAACCCCAGTGTGTCCACCGGCAAACCAACCCCAGTGTGTGAGTCGGCAAACCAATCCCAGTGTGTGAGCCGGCAAACCAATCCCAGTGTGAGAGCCGGCAAACCGACCCCAGTGTGAGAGTCGGCAAACCAACCCCAGTGTGAGAGTCGGCAAACCAACCCCAGTGTGAGAGTCGGCAAACCAACCCCAGTGTGAGAGTCGGCAAACCAATCCCAGTGAGAGAGTCGGCAAACCGACCCCAGTGTGTGAGTCGGCAAACCAATCCCAGTGTGAGAGTCGGCAAACCAATCCCAGTGTGTGAGCCGGCAAACCCACCCCAGTGTGAGAGCCGGCAAACCGACCCCAGTGTGTGAGTCGGCAAACCAACCCCAGTGTGTGAGTCGGCAAACCAACCCCAGTGTGAGAGTCGGCAAACCAATCCCAGTGAGAGAGTCGGCAAACCGACCCCAGTGTGTGAGTCGGCAAACCAATCCCAGTGTGAGAGTCGGCAAACCAATCCCAGTGTGAGAGCCGGCAAACCAATCCCAGTGTGTGAGCCGGCAAACCCACCCCAGTGTGTCAGCCGGCAAACCCACCCCAGTGTGTGAGTCGGCAAACCAATCCCAGTGTGTGAGCCGGCAAACCAACCCCAGTGTGTGAGTCGGCAAACCCACCCCAGTGTGAGAGCCGGCAAACCAATCCCAGTGTGTGAGTCGGCAAACCAACCCGAGTGTGAGAGTCGGCAAACCAACCCCAGTGTGAGAGTCGGCAAACCAATCCCAGTGTGAGAGTCGGCAAACCCACCCCAGTGTGTGAGTCGGCAAACCAACCCGAGTGTGAGAGCCGGCAAACCAATCCCAGTGTGTGAGTCGGCAAACCAACCCGAGTGTGAGAGTCGGCAAACCAACCCCAGTGTGAGAGCCGGCAAACCAATCCCAGTGTGAGAGTCGGCAAACCCACCCCAGTGTGAGAGCCGGCAAACCAACCCCAGTGTGTGAGTCGGCAAACCAACCCCAGTGTGTGAGTCGGCAAACCAATCCCAGTGTGAGAGCCGGCAAACCAATCCCAGTGTGAGAGCCGGCAAACCAACCCCAGTGTGTGAGTCGGCAAACCAACCCGAGTGTGAGAGTCGGCAAACCAACCCCAGTGTGAGAGCCGGCAAACCAATCCCAGTGTGAGAGCCGGCAAACCGACCCCAGTGTGTGAGCCGGCAAACCAACCCCAGTGTGTGAGTCGGCAAACCGACCCCAGTGTGTGAGCCGGCAAACCGACCCCAGTGTGAGAGTCGGCAAACCAACCCCAGTGTGTGAGCCGGCAAACCGACCCCAGTGTGAGAGTCAGCAAACCGACCCCAGTGTGTGAGCCGGCAAACCGACCCCAGTGTGTGAGTCGGCAAACCAACCCCAGTGTGAGAGCCGGGAAACCAACCCCAGTGTGTGAGCCGGCAAACCGACCCCAGTGTGAGAGTCGGCAAACCAACCCCAGTGTGTGAGTCGGCAAACCAATCCCAGTGTGTGAGTCGGCAAACCAATCCCAGTGAGAGAGCCGGCAAACCAACCCCAGTGTGTGAGTCGGCAAACCAACCCCAGTGTGAGAGTCGGCAAACCCACCCCAGTGTGCGAGCCGGCAAACCCACCCCAGTGTGTGAGTCGGCAAACCCACCCCAGTGTGTGAGTCGGCAAACCAATCCCAGTGTGAGAGTCGGCAAACCAATCCCAGTGTGTGAGTCGGCAAACCAACCCCAGTGTGTCAGCCGGCAAACCAATCCCAGTGTGAGAGTCGGCAAACCAATCCCAGTGTGAGAGTCGGCAAACCAACCCGAGTGTGTGAGTCGGCAAACCGACCCCAGTGTGTGAGTCGGCAAACCAATCCCAGTGTGAGAGTCGGCAAACCAATCCCAGTGTGAGAGTCGGCAAACCAATCCCAGTGTGAGAGTCGGCAAACCAACCCGAGTGTGTGAGTCGGCAAACCGACCCCAGTGTGTCAGCCGGCAAACCAATCCCAGTGTGTGAGTCGGCAAACCAATCCCAGTGTGAGAGTCGGCAAACCAATCCCAGTGTGCGAGCCGGCAAACCGACCCCAGTGTGTGAGTCGGCAAACCAATCCCAGTGTGAGAGTCGGCAAACCAATCCCAGTGTGAGAGTCGGCAAACCAACCCGAGTGTGTGAGTCGGCAAACCAACCCCAGTGTGTCAGCCTGCAAACCAATCCCAGTGTGCGAGCCGGCAAACCGACCCCAGTGTGTGAGCCGGCAAACCAATCCCAGTGTGTCGGCCGGCAAACCCACCCCAGTGTGTGAGCCGGCAAACCGACCCCAGTGTGAGAGTCGGCAAACCAACCCGAGTGTGTGAGCCGGCAAACCGACCCCAGTGTGTGAGTCGGCAAACCGACCCCAGTGTGTGAGCCGGCAAACCAACCCCAGTGTGAGAGTCGGCAAACCGACCCCAGTGTGTGAGCCGGCAAACCAATCCCAGTGTGTGAGTCGGCAAACCAACCCCAGTGTGTCCACCGGCAAACCAACCCCAGTGTGTCAGCCGGCAAACCGACCCCAGTGTGTCCACCGGCAAATCAACCCCAGTGTGTGAGCCGGCAAACCAACCCCAGTGTGAGAGTCGGCAAACCGACCCCAGTGTGTGAGCCGGCAAACCAATCCCAGTGTGTGAGTCGGCAAACCAACCCCAGTGTGTGAGTCGGCAAACCAACCCCAGTGTGTGAGTCGGCAAACCAACCCCAGTGTGTGAGCCGGCAAACCAATCCCAGTGTGTCGGCCGGCAAACCAACCCCAGTGTGTCCACCGGCAAACCAATCCCAGCGTGAGAGTCGGCAAACCAACCCCAGTGTGTGAGCCGGCAAACCGACCCCAGTGTGTGAGCCGGCAAACAAACCCCAGTGTGTCAGCCGGCAAACCCACCCCAGTGTGTGAGTCGGCAAACCGACCCCAGTGTGTGAGCCGGCAAACCAATCCCAGTGTGAGAGTCGGCAAACCAACCCCAGTGTGAGAGTCGGCAAACCAACCCCAGTGTGTCAGCCGGCAAACCCACCCTAGTGTGTGAGTCGGCAAACCGACCCCAGTGTGTGAGCCGGCAAACCAATCCCAGTGTGAGAGCCGGCAAACCGACCCCAGTGTGTCCACCGGCAAACCAATCCCAGTGTGTGAGTCGGCAAACCAACCCCAGTGTGTGAGTCGGCAAACCAACCCCAGTGTGAGAGCCGGCAAACCAATCCCAGTGTGTGAGCCGGCAAACCAACCCCAGTGTGTCAGCCGGCAAACCAACCCCAGTGTGTCAGCCGGCAAACCAATCCCAGTGTGTCAGCCGGCAAACCAACCCCAGTGTGTCAGCCGGCAAACCAACCCCAGTGTGTCAGCCGGCAAACCAATCCCAGTGTGTCAGCCGGCAAACCAATCCCAGTGTGTGAGCCGGCAAACCAACCCCAGTGTGTCAGCCGGCAAACCAATCCCAGTGTGAGAGTCGGCAAACCAACCCCAGTGTGTGAGTCGGCAAACCAACCCCAGTGTGTCAGCCGGCAAACCAATCCCAGTGTGAGAGTCGGCAAACCAATCCCAGTGTGTGAGTCGGCAAACCAATCCCAGTGTGAGAGTCGGCAAACCAACCCCAGTGTGTGAGTCGGCAAACCAACCCCAGTGTGTCAGCCGGCAAACCAACCCCAGTGTGTCAGCCGGCAAACCAATCCCAGTGTGTCGGTCGGCAAACCGACCCCAGTGTGAGAGTCGGCAACCCAACCCCAGTGTGTCAGCCGGCAAACCCACCCCAGTGTGCGAGCCGGCAAACCAACCCCAGTGTGTCAGCCGGCAAACCAACCCCAGTGTGTCAGCCGGCAAACCAACCCCAGTGTGTGAGTCGGCAAACCAACCCCAGTGTGTCAGCCGGCAAACCTACCCCAGTGTGTGAGTCGGCAAACCAATCCCAGTGTGTGAGCCGGCAAACCAACCCCAGTGTGTCCACCGGCAAACCAACCCCAGTGTGTGAGTCGGCAAACCAATCCCAGTGTGTGAGCCGGCAAACCAATCCCAGTGTGAGAGCCGGCAAACCGACCCCAGTGTGAGAGTCGGCAAACCAACCCCAGTGTGAGAGTCGGCAAACCAACCCCAGTGTGAGAGTCGGCAAACCAACCCCAGTGTGAGAGTCGGCAAACCAATCCCAGTGAGAGAGTCGGCAAACCGACCCCAGTGTGTGAGTCGGCAAACCAATCCCAGTGTGAGAGTCGGCAAACCAATCCCAGTGTGTGAGCCGGCAAACCCACCCCAGTGTGAGAGCCGGCAAACCGACCCCAGTGTGTGAGTCGGCAAACCAACCCCAGTGTGTGAGTCGGCAAACCAACCCCAGTGTGAGAGTCGGCAAACCAATCCCAGTGAGAGAGTCGGCAAACCGACCCCAGTGTGTGAGTCGGCAAACCAATCCCAGTGTGAGAGTCGGCAAACCAATCCCAGTGTGAGAGCCGGCAAACCAATCCCAGTGTGTGAGCCGGCAAACCCACCCCAGTGTGTCAGCCGGCAAACCCACCCCAGTGTGTGAGTCGGCAAACCAATCCCAGTGTGTGAGCCGGCAAACCAACCCCAGTGTGTGAGTCGGCAAACCCACCCCAGTGTGAGAGCCGGCAAACCAATCCCAGTGTGTGAGTCGGCAAACCAACCCGAGTGTGAGAGTCGGCAAACCAACCCCAGTGTGAGAGTCGGCAAACCAATCCCAGTGTGAGAGTCGGCAAACCCACCCCAGTGTGTGAGTCGGCAAACCAACCCGAGTGTGAGAGCCGGCAAACCAATCCCAGTGTGTGAGTCGGCAAACCAACCCGAGTGTGAGAGTCGGCAAACCAACCCCAGTGTGAGAGCCGGCAAACCAATCCCAGTGTGAGAGTCGGCAAACCCACCCCAGTGTGAGAGCCGGCAAACCAACCCCAGTGTGTGAGTCGGCAAACCAACCCCAGTGTGTGAGTCGGCAAACCAATCCCAGTGTGAGAGCCGGCAAACCAATCCCAGTGTGAGAGCCGGCAAACCAACCCCAGTGTGTGAGTCGGCAAACCAACCCGAGTGTGAGAGTCGGCAAACCAACCCCAGTGTGAGAGCCGGCAAACCGATCCCAGTGTGAGAGCCGGCAAACCGACCCCAGTGTGTGAGCCGGCAAACCAACCCCCGTGTGTGAGTCGGCAAACCGACCCCAGTGTGTGAGCCGGCAAACCGACCCCAGTGTGAGAGTCGGCAAACCAACCACAGTGTGTGAGCCGGCAAACCGACCCCAGTGTGAGAGTCAGCAAACCGACCCCAGTGTGTGAGCCGGCAAACCGACCCCAGTGTGTGAGTCGGCAAACCAACCCCAGTGTGAGAGCCGGGAAACCAACCCCAGTGTGTGAGCCGGCAAACCGACCCCAGTGTGAGAGTCGGCAAACCAACCCCAGTGTGTGAGTCGGCAAACCAATCCCAGTGTGTGAGTCGGCAAACCAATCCCAGTGAGAGAGCCGGCAAACCAACCCCAGTGTGAGAGTCGGCAAACCCACCCCAGTGTGCGAGCCGGCAAACCCACCCCAGTGTGTGAGTCGGCAAACCCACCCCAGTGTGTGAGTCGGCAAACCAATCCCAGTGTGAGAGTCGGCAAACCAATCCCAGTGTGTGAGTCGGCAAACCAACCCCAGTGTGTCAGCCGGCAAACCAATCCCAGTGTGAGAGTCGGCAAACCAATCCCAGTGTGAGAGTCGGCAAACCAACCCGAGTGTGTGAGTCGGCAAACCAATCCCAGTGTGAGAGTCGGCAAACCAATCCCAGTGTGCGAGCCGGCAAACCAACCCGAGTGTGTGAGTCGGCAAACCAACCCCAGTGTGTCAGCCTGCAAACCAATCCCAGTGTGCGAGCCGGCAAACCGACCCCAGTGTGTGAGCCGGCAAACCAATCCCAGTGTGTCGGCCGGCAAACCCACCCCAGTGTGTGAGCCGGCAAACCGACCCCAGTGTGAGAGTCGGCAAACCAACCCGAGTGTGTGAGCCGGCAAACCGACCCCAGTGTGTGAGTCGGCAAACCGACCCCAGTGTGTGAGCCGGCAAACCAACCCCAGTGTGAGAGTCGGCAAACCGACCCCAGTGTGTGAGCCGGCAAACCAATCCCAGTGTGTGAGTCGGCAAACCAACCCCAGTGTGTCCACCGGCAAACCAACCCCAGTGTGTCAGCCGGCAAACCGACCCCAGTGTGTCCACCGGCAAATCAACCCCAGTGTGTGAGCCGGCAAACCAACCCCAGTGTGAGAGTCGGCAAACCGACCCCAGTGTGTGAGCCGGCAAACCAATCCCAGTGTGTGAGTCGGCAAACCAACCCCAGTGTGTGAGTCGGCAAACCAACCCCAGTGTGTGAGTCGGCAAACCAACCCCAGTGTGTGAGCCGGCAAACCAATCCCAGTGTGTCGGCCGGCAAACCAACCCCAGTGTGTCCACCGGCAAACCAATCCCAGTGTGTGAGCCGGCAAACCGACCCCATTGTGAGAGTCGGCAAACCGACCCCAGTGTGTGAGCCGGCAAACCGACCCCAGTGTGTGAGCCGGCAAACCAATCCCAGTGTGTGAGTCGGCAAACCGACCCCAGTGTGTCAGCCGCCAAACCAATCCCAGTGTGTGAGCCGGCAAACCAACCCCAGTGTGTGAGCCGGCAAACCGACCCCAGTGTGTGAGTCGGCAAACCAACCCCAGTGTGAGAGCCGGGAAACCAACCCCAGTGTGTGAGCCGGCAAACCGACCCCAGTGTGAGAGTCGGCAAACCAACCCCAGTGTGTGAGTCGGCAAACCCACCCGAGTGTGTCAGCCGGCAAACCATCCCCAGTGTGTGAGTCGGCAAACCAATCCCAGTGAGAGAGCCGGCAAACCAACCCCAGTGTGTGAGTCGGCAAACCAACCCCAGTGTGTGAGTCGGCAAACCCACCCCAGTGTGTGAGTCGGCAAACCAATCCCAGTGTGAGAGTCGGCAAACCAATCCCAGTGTGTGAGTCGGCAAACCAACCCCAGTGTGTCAGCCGGCAAACCAATCCCAGTGTGAGAGTCGGCAAACCAATCCCAGTGTGAGAGTCGGCAAACCAACCCGAGTGTGTGAGTCGGCAAACCAATCCCAGTGTGAGAGTCGGCAAACCAATCCCAGTGTGCGAGCCGGCAAACCGACCCCAGTGTGTGAGTCGGCAAACCAATCCCAGTGTGAGAGTCGGCAAACCAATCCCAGTGTGAGAGTCGGCAAACCAACCCGAGTGTGTGAGTCGGCAAACCAACCCCAGTGTGTGACTCGGCAAACCAACCCCAGTGTGTCAGCCTGCAAACCAATCCCAGTGTGCGAGCCGGCAAACCGACCCCAGTGTGTGAGTCGGCAAACCAACCCCAGTGTGTCAGCCTGCAAACCAATCCCAGTGTGCGAGCCGGCAAACCGACCCCAGTGTGTGAGTCGGCAAACCGACCCCAGTGTGTGAGCCGGCAAACCAATCCCAGTGTGTCGGCCGGCAAACCCACCCCAGTGTGTGAGCCGGCAAACCGACCCCAGTGTGAGAGTCGGCAAACCAACCCGAGTGTGTGAGTCGGCAAACCGACCCCAGTGTGTGAGCCGGCAAACCAATCCCAGTGTGTGAGTCGGCAAACCGACCCCAGTGTGTGAGTCGGCAAACCAACCCCAGTGTGTGAGCCGGCAAACCAATCCCAGTGTGTCGGCCGGCAAACCAACCCCAGTGTGTCCACCGGCAAACCAATCCCAGTGTGTGAGCCGGCAAACCGACCCCATTGTGAGAGTCGGCAAACCGACCCCAGTGTGTGAGCCGGCAAACCGACCCCAGTGTGTGAGCCGGCAAACCAATCCCAGTGTGTGAGTCGGCAAACCGACCCCAGTGTGTGAGTCGGCAAACCGACCCCAGTGTGTGAGTCGGCAAACCAACCACAGTGTATCGGCAAACCAACCCCAGTGTGTCAGCCGCCAAACCAATCCCAGTGTGTCAGCCGCCAAACCAATCCCAGTGTGTGAGCCGGCAAACCAACCCCAGTGTGTCAGCCGCCAAACCAATCCCAGTGTGTGAGCCGGCAAACTGACCCCAGTGTGTGAGTCGGCAAACCAACCACAGTGTATCGGCAAACCAACCCCAGTGTGTCAGCCGCCAAACCAATCCCAGTGTGTAAGTCGGCAAACCAACCCCAGTGTATCGGCAAACCAACCCCAGTGTGTCAGCCGCCAAACCAACCCCAGTGTGAGAGTCGGCAAACCAATCCCAGTGTGTGAGCCGGCAAACCGACCCCAGTGTGTGAGCCGGCAAACCAATCCCAGTGTGTGAGCCGGCAAACCGACCCCAGTGTGTGAGCCGGCAAACCGACCCCAGTGTGTGAGCCGGCAAACCGATCCCAGTGTGAGTCGGCAAACCAATCCCAGTGTGTCGGCAAACCAATCCCAGTGTGCGAGCCGGCAAACCGACCCCAGTGTGAGAGTCGGCAAACCGACCCCAGTGTGTGAGCCGGCAAACCAACCCCAGTGTGTGAGTCGGCAAACCAACCCCAGTGTGAGAGCCGGCAAACCAACCCCAGTGTGTGAGCCGGCAAACCGACCCCAGTGTGTGAGCCGGCAAACCAATCCCAGTGTGTGAGTCGGCAAACCAATCCCAGTGTGTCGGCAAACCAATCCCAGTGTGCGAGCCGGCAAACCAACCCCAGTGTAAGAGTCGGCAAACCAACCCCAGTGTGTCCACCGGCAAACCAACCCCAATGTGTCGACCGGCAAACCAACCCCAGTGTGTGAGCTGGCAAACCGACCCCAGTGTGTCGACCGGCAAACCAACCCCAGTGTGTCGACCGGCAAACCAACCCCAGTGTGTGAGCTGGCAAACCGACCCCAGTGTGTCGACCGGCAAAGCAACCCCAGTGTGCGAGCCGGCAAACCAACCCCAGTGTGTGAGTCGGCAAACCGACCCCAGTGTGTCGGCCGGCAAACCAACCCCAGTGTGTGAACCGGCAAACCGACCCCAGTGTGTGAGCCGGCAAACCGACCCCAGTGTGTGAGTCGGCAAACCGACCCCAGTGTGAGAGTCGGCAAACCAACCCCAGTGAGAGACTCGGCAAACCCACCCCAGTGTGTCAGCCGGCAAACAAATCCCAGTGTGTGAGTCGGCAAACCAACCCCAGTGTGTGAGTCGGCAAACCAATCCCAGTGTGTCAGCCGGCAAACCAATCCCAGTGTGTGAGTCGGCAAACCAACCCCAGTGTGAGAGTCGGCAAACCAACCCCAGTGTGAGAGTCGGCAAACCAACCCCAGTGTGAGAGTCGGCAAACCCACCCGAGTGTGAGAGTCGGCAAACCAATCCCAGTGTGTGAGCCGGCAAACCGACCCCAGTGTGAGAGTCGGCAAACCAACCCCAGTGTGAGAGTCGGCAAACCAACCCCAGTGTGTGAGTCGGCAAACCAACCCCAGTGTGAGAGTCGGCAAACCAACCCCAGTGTGAGAGTCGGCAAACCAACCCCAGTGTGAGAGTCGGCAAACCAATCCCAGTGTGAGAGTCGGCAAACCAATCCCAGTGTGTGAGTCGGCAAACCATCCCCAGTGTGAGAGTCGGCAAACCGACCCCAGTGTGTGAGTCGGCAAACCGACCTCAGTGTGTCCACCGGCAAACCAACCCCAGTGTGAGAGTCGGCAAACCAACCCCAGTGTGAGAGTCGGCAAACCAACCCCAGTGTGAGAGTCGGCAAACCAACCCCAGTGTGTGAGTCGGCAAACCGACCTCAGTGTGTCCACCGGCAAACCAACCCCAGTGTGAGAGTCGGCAAACGAACCCCAGTGTGAGAGTCGGCAAACCAACCCCAGTGTGTGAGTCGGCAAACCGACCTCAGTGTGTCCACCGGCAAACCAACCCCAGTGTGAGAGTCGGCAAACCAACCCCAGTGTGCGAGCCAGCAAACCCACCCCAGTGTGAGAGCCGGCAAACCGACCTCAGTGTGTCCACCGGCAAACCAACCCCAGTGTGTGTCGGCAAACCGAACCCATTGTGTGAGTCGGCAAACCCACCCCAGTGTGTGAGTCGGCAAACCAACCCCAGTGTGAGAGTCGGCAAACCAACCCCAGTGTGTGAGCCGGCAAACCAACCCCAGTGTGTGAGCCGGCAAACCGACCCCAGTGTGTGAGCCGGCAAACCCACCCCAGTGTGAGAGTCGGCAAACCAACCCCAGTGTGTCAGCCGGCAAACCAATCCCAGTGTGAGAGTCGGCAAACCCACCCCAGTGTGTGAGTCGGCAAACCAACCCCAGTGTGTCAGCCGGCAAACCAATCCCAGTGTGTCAGCCGGCAAACCAATCCCAGTGTGTGAGTCGGCAAACCGACCCCAGTGTGTGAGCCGGCAAACCGACCCCAGTGTGAGAGTCGGCAAACCCACCCCAGTGTGAGAGTCGGCAAACCGACCCCAGTGTGTCAGCCGGCAAACCAACCCCAGTGTGTGAGTCGGCAAACCCACCCCAGTGTGTGAGTCGGCAAACCGACCCCAGTGTGAGAGTCGGCAAACCAACCCCAGTGTGTGAGTCGGCAAACCAACCCCAGTGTGAGAGTCGGCACACCGACCCCAGTGTGTGAGTCAGCAAACCCACCCCAGTGTGTGAGTCGGCAAACCGACCCCAGTGTGTCAGCCTGCAAACCGACCCCAGTGTGAGAGTCGGCAAACCAACCCCAGTGTGTGAGTCGGCAAACCAACCCCAGTGTGAGAGTCGGCAAACCCACCCCAGTGTGAGAGTCGGCAAACCGACCCCAGTGTGCGAGTCGGCAAACCAATCCCAGTGTGCGAGTCGGCAAACCAATCCCAGTGTGCGAGTCGGCAAACCAACCCCAGTGTGAGAGTCGGCAAACCAATCCCAGTGTGCGAGTCGGCAAACCAACCCCAGTGTGAGAGTCGGCAAACCAATCCCAGTGTGCGAGTCGGCAAACCAACCCCAGTGTGTGAGTCGGCAAACCAATCCCAGTGTGCGAGTCGGCAAACCAACCCCAGTGTGTGAGCCGGCAAACCAACCCCAGTGTGAGAGTCGGCAAACCAACCCGAGTGTGAGAGTCGGCAAACCCACCCCAGTGTGTGAGTCGGCAAACCAATCCCAGTGTTTGAGTCGGCAAACCCACCCCAGTGTGTGAGTCGGCAAACCGACCCCAGTGTGAGAGTCGGCAAACCAACCCCAGTGTGAGAGTCGGCAAACCCACCCCAGTGTGAGAGTCGGCAAACCAACCCCAGTGTGTGAGTCGGCAAACCAACCCCAGTGTGTGAGTCGGCAAACCAACCCCAGTGTGTGAGTCGGCAAACCAACCCCAGTGTGAGAGCCGGCAAACCGACCCCAGTGTGAGAGTCGGCAAACCCACCCCAGTGTGAGAGTCGGCAAACCAACCCCAGTGTGTGAGTCGGCAAACCGACCCCAGTGTGTGAGTCGGCAAACCAATCCCAGTGTGCGAGCCGGCAAACCGACCCCAGTGTGAGAGTCGGCAAACCGACCCCAGTGTGTGAGCCGGCAAACCAACCCCAGTGTGTGAGTCGGCAAACCAACCCCAGTGTGAGAGCCGGCAAACCAACCCCAGTGTGTGAGCCGGCAAACCGACCCCAGTGTGTGAGCCGGCAAACCAATCCCAGTGTGTGAGTCGGCAAACCAATCCCAGTGTGTCGGCAAACCAATCCCAGTGTGCGAGCCGGCAAACCAACCCCAGTGTAAGAGTCGGCAAACCAACCCCAGTGTGTCCACCGGCAAACCAACCCCAATGTGTCGACCGGCAAACCAACCCCAGTGTGTGAGCTGGCAAACCGACCCCAGTGTGTCGACCGGCAAACCAACCCCAGTGTGTCGACCGGCAAACCAACCCCAGTGTGTGAGCTGGCAAACCGACCCCAGTGTGTCGACCGGCAAAGCAACCCCAGTGTGCGAGCCGGCAAACCAACCCCAGTGTGTGAGTCGGCAAACCGACCCCAGTGTGTCGGCCGGCAAACCAACCCCAGTGTGTGAACCGGCAAACCGACCCCAGTGTGTGAGCCGGCAAACCGACCCCAGTGTGTGAGTCGGCAAACCGACCCCAGTGTGAGAGTCGGCAAACCAACCCCAGTGAGAGACTCGGCAAACCCACCCCAGTGTGTCAGCCGGCAAACAAATCCCAGTGTGTGAGTCGGCAAACCAACCCCAGTGTGTGAGTCGGCAAACCAATCCCAGTGTGTCAGCCGGCAAACCAATCCCAGTGTGTGAGTCGGCAAACCAACCCCAGTGTGAGAGTCGGCAAACCAACCCCAGTGTGAGAGTCGGCAAACCAACCCCAGTGTGAGAGTCGGCAAACCCACCCGAGTGTGAGAGTCGGCAAACCAATCCCAGTGTGTGAGCCGGCAAACCGACCCCAGTGTGAGAGTCGGCAAACCAACCCCAGTGTGAGAGTCGGCAAACCAACCCCAGTGTGTGAGTCGGCAAACCAACCCCAGTGTGAGAGTCGGCAAACCAACCCCAGTGTGAGAGTCGGCAAACCAACCCCAGTGTGAGAGTCGGCAAACCAACCCCAGTGTGTGAGTCGGCAAACCGACCTCAGTGTGTCCACCGGCAAACCAACCCCAGTGTGAGAGTCGGCAAACCAACCCCAGTGTGAGAGTCGGCAAACCAACCCCAGTGTGTGAGTCGGCAAACCGACCTCAGTGTGTCCACCGGCAAACCAACCCCAGTGTGAGAGTCGGCAAACCAACCCCAGTGTGCGAGCCAGCAAACCCACCCCAGTGTGAGAGCCGGCAAACCGACCTCAGTGTGTCCACCGGCAAACCAACCCCAGTGTGTGTCGGCAAACCGACCCCAGTGTGTGAGTCGGCAAACCCACCCCAGTGTGTGAGTCGGCAAACCAACCCCAGTGTGAGAGTCGGCAAACCAACCCCAGTGTGTGAGCCGGCAAACCAACCCCAGTGTGTGAGCCGGCAAACCGACCCCAGTGTGTGAGCCGGCAAACCCACCCCAGTGTGAGAGTCGGCAAACCAACCCCAGTGTGTCAGCCGGCAAACCAATCCCAGTGTGAGAGTCGGCAAACCCACCCCAGTGTGTGAGTCGGCAAACCAACCCCAGTGTGTCAGCCGGCAAACCAATCCCAGTGTGTCAGCCGGCAAACCAATCCCAGTGTGTGTCGGCAAACCGACCCCAGTGTGTGAGCCGGGAAACCGACCCCAGTGTGAGAGTCGGCAAACCCAC
Source organism: Scyliorhinus torazame (assembly GCF_047496885.1). NCBI lineage: Eukaryota > Metazoa > Chordata > Chondrichthyes > Carcharhiniformes > Scyliorhinidae > Scyliorhinus > Scyliorhinus torazame. The sequence goes on from NW_027308484.1 coordinate 85,293, forward strand.
CCCAGTGTGAGAGTCGGCAAACCGACCCCAGTGTGTCAGCCGGCAAACCAACCCCAGTGTGTGAGTCGGCAAACCCACCCCAGTGTGTGAGTCGGCAAACCGACCCCAGTGTGAGAGTCGGCAAACCAACCCCAGTGTGTGAGTCGGCAAACCAACCCCAGTGTGAGAGTCGGCACACCGACCCCAGTGTGTGAGTCAGCAAACCCACCCCAGTGTGTGAGTCGGCAAACCGACCCCAGTGTGTCAGCCTGCAAACCGACCCCAGTGTGAGAGTCGGCAAACCAACCCCAGTGTGTGAGTCGGCAAACCAACCCCAGTGTGAGAGTCGGCAAACCCACCCCAGTGTGAGAGTCGGCAAACCGACCCCAGTGTGCGAGTCGGCAAACCAATCCCAGTGTGCGAGTCGGCAAACCAATCCCAGTGTGCGAGTCGGCAAACCAACCCCAGTGTGAGAGTCGGCAAACCAATCCCAGTGTGCGAGTCGGCAAACCAACCCCAGTGTGAGAGTCGGCAAACCAATCCCAGTGTGCGAGTCGGCAAACCAACCCCAGTGTGTGAGTCGGCAAACCAATCCCAGTGTGCGAGTCGGCAAACCAACCCCAGTGTGTGAGCCGGCAAACCAACCCCAGTGTGAGAGTCGGCAAACCAACCCGAGTGTGAGAGTCGGCAAACCCACCCCAGTGTGTGAGTCGGCAAACCAATCCCAGTGTTTGAGTCGGCAAACCCACCCCAGTGTGTGAGTCGGCAAACCGACCCCAGTGTGAGAGTCGGCAAACCAACCCCAGTGTGAGAGTCGGCAAACCCACCCCAGTGTGAGAGTCGGCAAACCAACCCCAGTGTGTGAGTCGGCAAACCAACCCCAGTGTGTGAGTCGGCAAACCAACCCCAGTGTGTGAGTCGGCAAACCAACCCCAGTGTGAGAGCCGGCAAACCGACCCCAGTGTGAGAGTCGGCAAACCCACCCCAGTGTGAGAGTCGGCAAACCAACCCCAGTGTGTGAGTCGGCAAACCGACCCCAGTGTGTGAGTCGGCAAACCCACCCCAGTGTGTGAGTCGGCAAACCAACCCCAGTGTGTCAGCCGGCAAACCGACCCCAGTGTGAGAGTCGGCAAACCAACCCCAGTGTGAGAGTCGGCAAACCAACCCCAGTGTGTGAGCCGGCAAACCAACCCCAGTGTGTCAGCCGGCAAACCGACCCCAGTGTGAGAGTCGGCAAACCAATCCCAGTGTGTGAGCCGGCAAACCAACCCCAGTGTGTCAGCCGGCAAACCGACCCCATTGTGAGAGTCGGCAAACCAACCCCAGTGTGAGAGTCGGCAAACCAACCCCAGTGTGTGAGTCGGCAAACCAACACCAGTGTGTGAGCCGGCAAACCAATCCCAGTGTGTCGGCCGGCAAACCAACCCCAGTGTGTCCACCGGCAAACCAATCCCAGTGTGTGAGCCGGCAAACCGACCCCATTGTGAGAGTCGGCAAACCGACCCCAGTGTGTGAGCCGGCAAACCGACCCCAGTGTGTGAGCCGGCAAACCAATCCCAGTGTGTGAGTCGGCAAACCGACCCCAGTGTGTGAGTCGGCAAACCGACCCCAGTGTGTGAGTCGGCAAACCAACCACAGTGTATCGGCAAACCAACCCCAGTGTGTCAGCCGCCAAACCAATCCCAGTGTGTCAGCCGCCAAACCAATCCCAGTGTGTGAGCCGGCAAACCAACCCCAGTGTGTCAGCCGCCAAACCAATCCCAGTGTGTGAGCCGGCAAACCGACCCCAGTGTGTGAGTCGGCAAACCAACCACAGTGTATCGGCAAACCAACTCCAGTGTGTCAGCCGCCAAACCAATCCCAGTGTGTGAGTCGGCAAACCAACCCCAGTGTATCGGCAAACCAACCCCAGTGTGTCAGCCGCCAAACCAACCCCAGTGTGAGAGTCGGCAAACCAATCCCAGTGTGTGAGCCGGCAAACCGACCCCAGTGTGTGAGCCGGCAAACCAATCCCAGTGTGTGAGCCGGCAAACCGACCCCAGTGTGTGAGCCGGCAAACCGACCCCAGTGTGTGAGCCGGCAAACCGATCCCAGTGTGAGTCGGCAAACCAATCCCAGTGTGCGAGCCGGCAAACCAACCCCAGTGTGAGAGTCGGCAAACCGACCCCAGTGTGTGAGCCGGCAAACCAACCCCAGTGTGTGAGTCGGCAAACCAACCCCAGTGAGAGAGCCGGCAAACCAACCCCAGTGTGTGAGCCGGCAAACCGACCCCAGTGTGTGAGCCGGCAAACCAATCCCAGTGTGTGAGTCGGCAAACCAATCCCAGTGTGTCGGCAAACCAATCCCAGTGTGCGAGCCGGCAAACCAACCCCAGTGTAAGAGTCGGCAAACCAACCCCAGTGTGTCCACCGGCAAACCAACCCCAGTGTGTCGACCGGCAAACCAACCCCAGTGTGTGAGCTGGCAAACCGACCCCAGTGTGTCGACCGGCAAACCAACCCCAGTGTGTCGACCGGCAAACCAACCCCAGTGTGTGAGCTGGCAAACCGACCCCAGTGTGTCGACCGGCAAAGGAACCCCAGTGTGCGAGCCGGCAAACCAACCCCAGTGTGAGAGTCGGCAAACCGACCCCAGTGTGTCGGCCGGCAAACCAACCCCAGTGTGTGAACCGGCAAACCGACCCCAGTGTGTGAGCCGGCAAACCGACCCCAGTGTGTGAGTCGGCAAACCGACCCCAGTGTGAGAGTCGGCAAACCAACCCCAGTGAGAGACTCGGCAAACCCACCCCAGTGTGTCAGCCGGCAAACAAATCCCAGTGTGTGAGTCGGCAAACCAACCCCAGTGTGTGAGTCGGCAAACCAATCCCAGTGTGTCAGCCGGCAAACCAATCCCAGTGTGTGAGTCGGCAAACCAACCCCAGTGTGAGAGTCGGCAAACCAACCCCAGTGTGAGAGTCGGCAAACCAACCCCAGTGTGAGAGTCGGCAAACCCACCCGAGTGTGAGAGTCGGCAAACCAATCCCAGTGTGTGAGCCGGCAAACCGACCCCAGTGTGTGAGCCGGCAAACCAATCCCAGTGTGTGAGTCGGCAAACCAATCCCAGTGTGTGAGCCGGCAAACCGACCCCAGTGTGTGAGCCGGCAAACCGATCCCAGTGTGAGTCGGCAAACCAATCCCAGTGTGCGAGCCGGCAAACCAACCCCAGTGTGAGAGTCGGCAAACCGACCCCAGTGTGTGAGCCGGCAAACCAACCCCAGTGTGTGAGTCGGCAAACCAACCCCAGTGAGAGAGCCGGCAAACCAACCCCAGTGTGTGAGCCGGCAAACCGACCCCAGTGTGTGAGCCGGCAAACCAATCCCAGTGTGTGAGTCGGCAAACCAATCCCAGTGTGTCGGCAAACCAATCCCAGTGTGCGAGCCGGCAAACCAACCCCAGTGTAAGAGTCGGCAAACCAACCCCAGTGTGTCCACCGGCAAACCAACCCCAGTGTGTCGACCGGCAAACCAACCCCAGTGTGTGAGCTGGCAAACCGACCCCAGTGTGTCGACCGGCAAACCAACCCCAGTGTGTCGACCGGCAAACCAACCCCAGTGTGTGAGCTGGCAAACCGACCCCAGTGTGTCGACCGGCAAAGCAACCCCAGTGTGCGAGCCGGCAAACCAACCCCAGTGTGTGAGTCGGCAAACCGACCCCAGTGTGTCGGCCGGCAAACCAACCCCAGTGTGTGAACCGGCAAACCGACCCCAGTGTGTGAGCCGGCAAACCGACCCCAGTGTGTGAGTCGGCAAACCGACCCCAGTGTGAGAGTCGGCAAACCAACCCCAGTGAGAGACTCGGCAAACCCACCCCAGTGTGTCAGCCGGCAAACAAATCCCAGTGTGTGAGTCGGCAAACCAACCCCAGTGTGTGAGTCGGCAAACCAATCCCAGTGTGTCAGCCGGCAAACCAATCCCAGTGTGTGAGTCGGCAAACCAACCCCAGTGTGAGAGTCGGCAAACCAACCCCAGTGTGAGAGTCGGCAAACCAACCCCAGTGTGAGAGTCGGCAAACCCACCCGAGTGTGAGAGTCGGCAAACCAATCCCAGTGTGTGAGCCGGCAAACCGACCCCAGTGTGAGAGTCGGCAAACCAACCCCAGTGTGAGAGTCGGCAAACCAACCCCAGTGTGTGAGTCGGCAAACCAACCCCAGTGTGAGAGTCGGCAAACCAACCCCAGTGTGAGAGTCGGCAAACCAACCCCAGTGTGAGAGTCGGCAAACCAATCCCAGTGTGAGAGTCGGCAAACCAATCCCAGTGTGTGAGTCGGCAAACCAACCCCAGTGTGAGAGTCGGCAAACCGACCTCAGTGTGTGAGTCGGCAAACCGACCTCAGTGTGTCCACCGGCAAACCAACCCCAGTGTGAGAGTCGGCAAACCAACCCCAGTGTGAGAGTCGGCAAACCAACCCCAGTGTGAGAGTCGGCAAACCAACCCCAGTGTGTGAGTCGGCAAACCGGCCAGTGTGTCCACCGGCAAACCAACCCCAGTGTGAGAGTCGGCAAACCAACCCCAGTGTGCGAGCCAGCAAACCCACCCCAGTGTGAGAGCCGGCAAACCGACCTCAGTGTGTCCACCGGCAAACCAACCCCAGTGTGTGTCGGCAAACCGACCCCAGTGTGTGAGTCGGCAAACCCACCCCAGTGTGTGAGTCGGCAAACCAACCCCAGTGTGAGAGTCGGCAAACCAACCCCAGTGTGTGAGCCGGCAAACCAACCCCAGTGTGTGAGCCGGCAAACCGACTCCAGTGTGTCCACCGGCAAACCAATCCCAGTGTGTGTCGGCAAACCGACCCCAGTGTGTGAGTCGGCAAACCCACCCCAGTGTGTGAGTCGGCAAACCAACCCCAGTGTGTGAGTCGGCAAACCAACCCCAGTGTGTGTCGGCAAACCGACCCCAGTGTGAGAGCCGGCAAACCCATCCCAGTGTGAGAGCCGGCAAACCGACCCCAGTGTGTGAGCCGGCAAACCCACCCCAGTGTGAGAGCCGGCAAACCGACCCCAGTGTGTGAGCCGGCAAACCCACCCCAGTGTGAGAGTCGACAAACCAACCCCAGTGTGTCAGCCGGCAAACCAATCCCAGTGTGAGAGTCGGCAAACCCACCCCAGTGTGTGAGTCGGCAAACCAACCCCAGTGTGTCAGCCGGCAAACCAATCCCAGTGTGTCAGCCGGCAAACCAATCCCAGTGTGTGAGTCGGCAAACCGACCCCAGTGTGTGAGCCGGCAAACCGACCCCAGTGTGAGAGTCGGCAAACCCACCCCAGTGTGAGAGTCGGCAAACCGACCCCAGTGTGTCAGCCGGCAAACCAACCCCAGTGTGTGAGTCGGCAAACCCACCCCAGTGTGTGAGTCGGCAAACCGACCCCAGTGTGAGAGTCGGCAAACCAACCCCAGTGTGTGAGTCGGCAAACCAACCCCAGTGTGAGAGTCGGCACACCGACCCCAGTGTGTGAGTCAGCAAACCCACCCCAGTGTGTGAGTCGGCAAACCGACCCCAGTGTGTCAGCCTGCAAACCGACCCCAGTGTGAGAGTCGGCAAACCAACCCCAGTGTGTGAGTCGGCAAACCAACCCCAGTGTGAGAGTCGGCAAACCCACCCCAGTGTGAGAGTCGGCAAACCGACCCCAGTGTGCGAGTCGGCAAACCAATCCCAGTGTGCGAGTCGGCAAACCAACCCCAGTGTGAGAGTCGGCAAACCAATCCCAGTGTGAGAGTCGGCAAACCAATCCCAGTGTGCGAGTCGGCAAACCAACCCCAGTGTGAGAGTCGGCAAACCAATCCCAGTGTGCGAGTCGGCAAACCAACCCCAGTGTGTGAGTCGGCAAACCAATCCCAGTGTGCGAGTCGGCAAACCAACCCCAGTGTGTGAGCCGGCAAACCAACCCCAGTGTGAGAGTCGGCAAACCAACCCGAGTGTGAGAGTCGGCAAACCCACCCCAGTGTGTGAGTCGGCAAACCAATCCCAGTGTGTGAGTCGGCAAACCCACCCCAGTGTGTGAGTCGGCAAACCGACCCCAGTGTGAGAGTCGGCAAACCAACCCCAGTGTGAGAGTCGGCAAACCCACCCCAGTGTGAGAGTCGGCAAACCAACCCCAGTGTGTGAGTCGGCAAACCAACCCCAGTGTGTGAGTCGGCAAACCAACCCCAGTGTGTGAGTCGGCAAACCAACCCCAGTGTGAGAGCCGGCAAACCGACCCCAGTGTGAGAGTCGGCAAACCCACCCCAGTGTGAGAGTCGGCAAACCAACCCCAGTGTGTGAGTCGGCAAACCGACCCCAGTGTGTGAGTCGGCAAACCAACCCCAGTGTGTGAGTCGGCAAACCAACCCCAGTGTGTCAGCCGGCAAACCGACCCCAGTGTGAGAGTCGGCAAACCAACCCCAGTGTGAGAGTCGGCAAACCAACCCCAGTGTGTGAGCCGGCAAACCAACCCCAGTGTGTCAGCCGGCAAACCGACCCCAGTGTGAGAGTCGGCAAACCAATCCCAGTGTGTGAGCCGGCAAACCAACCCCAGTGTGTGAGCCGGCAAACCGACCCCAGTGTGAGAGTCGGCAAACCAACCCCAGTGTGAGAGTCGGCAAACCAACCCCAGTGTGTGAGCCGGCAAACCAACCCCAGTGTGTCAGCCGGCAAACCGACCCCAGTGTGAGAGTCGGCAAACCAACCCCAGTGTGAGAGTCGGCAAACCAACCCCAGTGTGTCAGCCGGCAAACCGACCCCAGTGTGAGAGTCGGCAAACCAACCCCAGTGTGTCAGCCGGCAAACCAATCCCAGTGTGAGAGCCGGCAAACCAACCCCAGTGTGTCAGCCGGCAAACCGACCCCAGTGTGAGAGTCGGCAAACCAACCCCAGTGTGAGAGTCGGCAAACCAACCCCAGTGTGTCAGCCGGCAAACCGACCCCAGTGTGAGAGTCGGCAAACCAACCCCAGTGTGAGAGTCGGCAAACCAACCCCAGTGTGAGAGTCGGCAAACCAATCCCAGTGTGTGAGCCGGCAAACCAACCCCAGTGTGTCGGCCGGCAAACCAATCCCAGTGTGAGAGTCGGCAAACCGACCCCAGTGTGTGAGTCGGCAAACCAACCCCAGTGTGAGAGTCGGCAAACCGACCCCAGTGTGAGAGTCGGCAAACCAACCCCAGTGTGTGAGTCGGCAAACCAACCCCAGTGTGTGAGTCGGCAAACCAACCCCAGTGTGTGAGCCGGCAAACAGACCCCAGTGTGAGAGTCGGCAAACCCACCCCAGTGTGTGAGTCGGCAAACCAATCCCAGTGTGTCAGCCGGCAAACCGACCCCAGTGTGAGAGTCGGCAAACCGACCCCAGTGTGAGAGTCGGCAAACCAATCCCAGTGTGTCAGCCAGCAAACCGACCCCAGTGTGAGAGTCGGCAAACCAACCCCAGTGTGAGAGTCGGCAAACCAACCCCAGTGTGAGAGTCGGCAAAGCAACCCCAGTGTGTGAGTCGGCAAACCAACCCCAGTGTGAGAGTCGGCAAACCAACCCCAGTGTGAGAGTCGGCAAAGCAACCCCAGTGTGTCCACCGGCAAACCCACCCCAGTGTGAGAGTCGGCAAACCGACCCCAGTGTGTGAGTCGGCAAACCAACCCCAGTGTGTGAGCCGGCAAACCGATCCCAGTGAGAGAGTCGGCAAACCGACCCCAGTGTGTGAGTCGGCAAACCGACCCCAGTGTGTGAGTCGGCAAACCAACCCCAGTGTGTGAGTCGGCAAACCGACCCCAGTGTGTGAGTCGGCAAACCAACCCCAGTGTGTGAGTCGGCAAACCAACCCCAGTGTGTGAGCCGGCAAACCGATCCCAGTGTGTGAGTCGGCAAACCAACCCCAGTGTGTGAGTCGGCAAACCAACCCCAGTGTGTGAGCCGGCAAACCGACCCCAGTGTGTGAGTCGGCAAACCGACCCCAGTGTGTGAGTCGGCAAACCAACCCCAGTGTGTGAGTCGGCAAACCAACCCCAGTGTGTGAGCCGGCAAACCGACCCCAGTGTGAGAGTCGGCAAACCGACCCCAGTGTGTGAGCCGGCAAACCGATCCCAGTGTGTGAGTCGGCAAACCGACCCCAGTGTGTGAGTCGGCAAACCAACCCCAGTGTGTGAGTCGGCAAACCAACCCCAGTGTGTGAGTCGGCAAACCAACCCCAGTGTGTGAGTCGGCAAACCAACCCCAGTGTGAGAGTCGGCAAACCAACCCCAGTGTGTGAGTCGGCAAACCAACCCCAGTGTGAGAGTCGGCAAACCAATCCCAGTGTGTGAGTCGGCAAACCGACCCCAGTGTGTCAGCCGGCAAACCGACCCCAGTGTGTGAGTCGGCAAACCGACCCCAGTGTGTCAGCCGGCAAACCGACCCCAGTGTGTGAGTCGGCAAAGCAACGCCAGTGTGTGAGTCGGCAAACCAATCCCAGTGTGTGAGTCGGCAAACCGACCCCAGTGTGTCAGTCGGCAAACCAACCCCAGTGTGTGAGTCGGCAAACCAACCCCAGCGTGTCAGCCGCCAAACCAACCCCAGTGTGTCAGCCGCCAAACCAACCCCAGTGTGTGAGTCGGCAAACCAATCCCAGTGTGTGAGTCGGCAAACCAACCCCAGCGTGTCAGCCGCCAAACCAACCCCAGTGTGAGAGTCGGCAAACCCACCCCAGTGTGAGAGTCGGCAAACCAACCCCAGTGTGAGAGTCGGCAAACCAATCCCAGTGTGTGAGTCGGCAAACCAATCCCAGTGTGAGAGTCGGCAAACCAACCCCAGTGTGTCAGCCGGCAAACCCACCCCAGTGTGTGAGCCGGCAAACCAACCCCAGTGTGTCAGCCGGCAAACCAATCCCAGTGTGAGAGTCGGCAAACCAATCCCAGTGTGTGAGTCGGCAAACCAATCCCAGTGTGTGAGTCGGCAAACCCACCCCAGTGTGAGAGTCGGCAAACCCACCCCAGTGTGAGAGTCGGCAAACCAATCCCAGTGTGTCAGCCGGCAAACCGACCCCAGTGTGTCCACCGGCAAACCAACCCCAGTGTGTGAGTCGGCAAACCGACCCCAGTGTGTGAGTCGGCAAACCAACCCCAGTGTGAGAGTCGGCAAACCCACCCGAGTGTGAGAGTCGGCAAACCAACCCCAGTGTGTGAGTCGGCAAACCAATCCCAGTGTGTGAGCCGGCAAACCAATCCCAGTGTGTGAGTCGGCAAACCGACCCCAGTGTGTGAGTCGGCAAACCAACCCCAGTGTGAGAGTCGGCAAACCGACCCCAGTGTGTGAGTCGGCAAACCAACCCCAGTGTGTGAGTCGGCAAACCAACCCCAGTGTGCGAGTCGGCAAACCAACCCCAGTGTGTGAGTCGGCAAACCAATCCCAGTGTGCGAGTCGGCAAACCAACCCCAGTGTGTGAGCCGGCAAACCAACCCCAGTGTGAGAGTCGGCAAACCAACCCGAGTGTGAGAGTCGGCAAACCCACCCCAGTGTGTGAGTCGGCAAACCAATCCCAGTGTGTGAGTCGGCAAACCCACCCCAGTGTGTGAGTCGGCAAACCGACCCCAGTGTGAGAGTCGGCAAACCAACCCCAGTGTGAGAGTCGGCAAACCCACCCCAGTGTGAGAGTCGGCAAACCAACCCCAGTGTGTGAGTCGGCAAACCAACCCCAGTGTGTGAGTCGGCAAACCAACCCCAGTGTGTGAGTCGGCAAACCAACCCCAGTGTGAGAGCCGGCAAACCGACCCCAGTGTGAGAGTCGGCAAACCCACCCCAGTGTGAGAGTCGGCAAACCAACCCCAGTGTGTGAGTCGGCAAACCGACCCCAGTGTGTGAGTCGGCAAACCAACCCCAGTGTGTGAGTCGGCAAACCAACCCCAGTGTGTCAGCCGGCAAACCGACCCCAGTGTGAGAGTCGGCAAACCAACCCCAGTGTGAGAGTCGGCAAACCAACCCCAGTGTGTGAGCCGGCAAACCGACCCCAGTGTGTCAGCCGGCAAACCGACCCCAGTGTGAGAGTCGGCAAACCAATCCCAGTGTGTGAGCCGGCAAACCAACCCCAGTGTGTCAGCCGGCAAACCGACCCCAGTGTGAGAGTCGGCAAACCAACCCCAGTGTGAGAGTCGGCAAACCAACCCCAGTGTGTGAGCCGGCAAACCAACCCCAGTGTGTCAGCCGGCAAACCGACCCCAGTGTGAGAGTCGGCAAACCAACCCCAGTGTGAGAGTCGGCAAACCAACCCCAGTGTGTCAGCCGGCAAACCGACCCCAGTGTGAGAGTCGGCAAACCAACCCCAGTGTGTCAGCCGGCAAACCAATCCCAGTGTGTGAGCCGGCAAACCAACCCCAGTGTGTCAGCCGGCAAACCGACCCCAGTGTGAGAGTCGGCAAACCAACCCCAGTGTGAGAGTCGGCAAACCAACCCCAGTGTGTCAGCCGGCAAACCGACCCCAGTGTGAGAGTCGGCAAACCAACCCCAGTGTGAGAGTCGGCAAACCAACCCCAGTGTGAGAGTCGGCAAACCAATCCCAGTGTGCGAGCCGGCAAACCAACCCCAGTGTGTCGGCCGGCAAACCAATCCCAGTGTGAGAGTCGGCAAACCGACCCCAGTGTGTGAGTCGGCAAACCAACCCCAGTGTGAGAGTCGGCAAACCGACCCCAGTGTGAGAGTCGGCAAACCAACCCCAGTGTGTGAGTCGGCAAACCAACCCCAGTGTGTGAGTCGGCAAACCAACCCCAGTGTGTGAGCCGGCAAACCGACCCCAGTGTGAGAGTCGGCAAACCCACCCCAGTGTGTGAGTCGGCAAACCAATCCCAGTGTGTCAGCCGGCAAACCGACCCCAGTGTGAGAGTCGGCAAACCGACCCCAGTGTGAGAGTCGGCAAACCAATCCCAGTGTGTCAGCCAGCAAACCGACCCCAGTGTGAGAGTCGGCAAACCAACCCCAGTGTGAGAGTCGGCAAACCAACCCCAGTGTGAGAGTCGGCAAAGCAACCCCAGTGTGTGAGTCGGCAAACCAACCCCAGTGTGAGAGTCGGCAAACCAACCCCAGTGTGAGAGTCGGCAAAGCAACCCCAGTGTGTCCACCGGCAAACCCACCCCAGTGTGAGAGTCGGCAAACCGACCCCAGTGTGTGAGTCGGCAAACCAACCCCAGTGTGTGAGCCGGCAAACCGATCCCAGTGTGTCCACCGGCAAACCCACCCCAGTGAGAGCCGGCAAACCGACCCCAGTGTGTGAGTCGGCAAACCAACCCCAGTGTGTGAGTCGGCAAACCGACCCCAGTGTGTGAGTCGGCAAACCAACCCCAGTGTGTGAGTCGGCAAACCGACCCCAGTGTGTGAGTCGGCAAACCAACCCCAGTGTGTGAGTCGGCAAACCAACCCCAGTGTGTGAGCCGGCAAACCGATCCCAGTGTGTGAGTCGGCAAACCGACCCCAGTGTGTGAGTCGGCAAACCAACCCCAGTGTGTGAGTCGGCAAACCAACCCCAGTGTGTGAGCCGGCAAACCGACCCCAGTGTGTGAGTCGGCAAACCGACCCCAGTGTGTGAGCCGGCAAACCAACCCCAGTGTGTGAGTCGGCAAACCAACCCCAGTGTGTGAGCCGGCAAACCGACCCCAGTGTGTGAGTCGGCAAACCGACCCCAGTGTGAGAGTCGGCAAACCGACCCCAGTGTGTGAGTCGGCAAACCGACCCCAGTGTGTGAGTCGGCAAACCAACCCCAGTGTGTGAGTCGGCAAACCAACCCCAGTGTGTGAGCCGGCAAACCGACCCCAGTGTGTGAGTCGGCAAACCAACCCCAGTGTGTGAGCCGGCAAACCGATCCCAGTGTGTGAGTCGGCAAACCGACCCCAGTGTGTGAGTCGGCAAACCAACCCCAGTGTGAGAGTCGGCAAACCGACCCCAGTGTGAGAGTCGGCAAACCCACCCCAGTGTGAGAGTCGGCAAACCAATCCCAGTGTGTGAGTCGGCAAACCGACCCCAGTGTGAGAGTCGGCAAACCGACCCCAGTGTGTGAGTCGGCAAACCAACCCCAGTGTGTGAGTCGGCAAACCAACCCCAGTGTGTGAGTCGGCAAACCGACCCCAGTGTGTGAGTCGGCAAACCAACCCCAGTGTGTGAGTCGGCAAACCAACCCCAGTGTGTGAGTCGGCAAACCAACCCCAGTGTGAGAGTCGGCAAACCAACCCCAGTGTGTGAGTCGGCAAACCAACCCCAGTGTGAGAGTCGGCAAACCAATCCCAGTGTGTGAGTCGGCAAACCGACCCCAGTGTGTCAGCCGGCAAACCGACCCCAGTGTGTGAGTCGGCAAACCGACCCCAGTGTGTCAGCCGGCAAACCGACCCCAGTGTGTGAGTCGGCAAAGCAACGCCAGTGTGTGAGTCGGCAAACCAATCCCAGTGTGTGAGTCGGCAAACCGACCCCAGTGTGTCAGCCGGCAAACCGACCCCAGTGTGTGAGTCGGCAAACCAATCCCAGTGTGAGAGTCGGCAAACCAACCCCAGTGTGAGAATCGGCAAACCAATCCCAGTGTGAGAGTCGGCAAAGCAACCCCAGTGTGTGAGCCGGCAAACCGACCCCAGTGTAAGAGTCAGCAAACCAATCCCAGTGTGTCAGCCGGCAAACCGACCCCAGTGTGTGAGTCGGCAAACCAATCCCAGTGTGTGAGTCGGCAAACCAACCCCAGTGTGTGAGTCGGCAAACCAACCCCAGTGTGTGAGTCGGCAAACCAACCCCAGTGTGTCAGCCGCCAAACCAACCCCAGTGTGTCAGCCGCCAAACCAACCCCAGTGTGTGAGTCGGCAAACCAATCCCAGTGTGTGAGTCGGCAAACCAACCCCAGCGTGTCAGCCGCCAAACCAACCCCAGTGTGAGAGTCGGCAAACCCACCCCAGTGTGAGAGTCGGCAAACCAACCCCAGTGTGAGAGTCGGCAAACCAATCCCAGTGTGAGAGTCGGCAAACCAACCCCAGTGTGAGAGTCGGCAAACCAACCCCAGTGTGTGAGTCGGCAAACCAACCCCAGTGTGAGAGTCGGCAAACCAACCCCAGTGTGTGAGTCGGCAAACCAATCCCAGTGTGTGAGTCGGCAAACCAACCCCAGTGTGAGAGTCGGCAAACCAATCCCAGTGTGAGAGTCGGCAAACCAACCCCAGTGTGTCAGCCGGCAAACCCACCCCAGTGTGTGAGCCGGCAAACCAACCCCAGTGTGTCAGCCGGCAAACCAATCCCAGTGTGAGAGTCGGCAAACCAATCCCAGTGTGTGAGTCGGCAAACCAATCCCAGTGTGTGAGTCGGCAAACCCACCCCAGTGTGAGAGTCGGCAAACCCACCCCAGTGTGAGAGTCGGCAAACCAACCCCAGTGTGAGAGTCGGCAAACCCACCCCAGTGTGAGAGTCGGCAAACCAATCCCAGTGTGTGAGTCGGCAAACCGACCCCAGTGTGTGAGTCGGCAAACCAATCCCAGTGTGTCAGCCGGCAAACCGACCCCAGTGTGTCCACCGGCAAACCAACCCCAGTGTGTGAGTCGGCAAACCGACCCCAGTGTGAGAGTCGGCAAACCAACCCCAGTGTGAGAGTCGGCAAACCCACCCGAGTGTGAGAGTCGGCAAACCAACCCCAGTGTGTGAGTCGGCAAACCAACCCCAGTGTGTGAGTCGGCAAACCGACCCCAGTGTGTGAGTCGGCAAACCGACCCCAGTGTGTGAGTCGGCAAACCAACCCCAGTGTGAGAGTCGGCAAACCGACCCCAGTGTGTGAGTCGGCAAACCGACCCCAGTGTGTGAGTCGGCAAACCAACCCCAGTGTGTGAGTCGGCAAACCAACCCCAGTGTGAGAGTCGGCAAACCAACCCCAGTGTGAGAGTCGGCAAACCAATCCCAGTGTGAGAGTCGGCAAACCAACCCCAGTGTGTGAGTCGGCAAACCAACCCCAGTGTGCGGGGGCCGTGGGGGGGCCCTGGGGGGTGGCGGTGGAGCCGGGGGCGGTGGTGGCGGGGGCGGGGGGTTGGGCTGTCAGGGTTCTATGATTCCAATGCGGTTGGGAAGTCGCGTTTGGCACCTCCCTCAGTGACTGTCCTGTGTGTGGGTCAACAGGCTGCAGTCAGAGCTGTGGGTGTGAGGATGTTTGCAGTGTGCACCTGACCACCGTGCTGTGGTATTCAGGTGGTGCTGGAGGGCTGAGGAGAGCTGATTATTTCCGATACTGCACCGGAGCTGCTGACTTGCCTGAACGAGTTTGTCGATTCCAAGAGCCTTGTCGATTTCCACAAGTTCCACCTCATCTGTGGCACTGAGAAATGAGACGAGTTGGGCGAGGAGTGCCTTCTCGTCGTCACGACCCTCGGTGCTTGTTGGAGGGCACAACAGCTGGTCCATCTGGAAGCTGAAACAGGTCCTGAGGAAGCAGCAGGAGTGCCGGTCAGTGCTGTTCAACTGGAACATGCAGCACAACTGGACAAATAGAACTGCAGGGAAGGTCGTCAGGGCACCTCCCCCACACACACCCCGCGGGCACCTCCCCTCCCCCCCAACACACCCCGCGGGCACCTCCACCACATACCCCGCGGGCACCTCCCCCCCAATACACCCCGCGGGCACCTCCCCGCCCCCCCAACACACCCCGCGGGCACCTCCACCACACACCCCGCGGGCACCTCCACCACACACCCCGCAGGCACCTCCACCACACACCCCGCGGGCACCTCCCCCCCCCCCAACACACCCCGCGGGCACCTCCTCCCCCAACACACCCCGCGGGCACCTCCCCCCCCAACACACCCCGCGGGCACCTCCACCACACACCCCGCGGGCACCTCCACCACACACCCCGCGGGCACCTCCACCACACACCCCGCGGGCACCTCCACCACACACCCCGCGGGGCACCTCCCCGCCCCCCCAACACACCCCGTGGGCACCTCCACCACATACCCCGCGGACACCTCCCCCCCAACACACCCCGCGGGCACCTCCACCACACACCCCGCGGGCACCTCCCCTCCCCCCCAACACACCCCCGCGGGCACCTCCACCACACACCCCGCGGGCACCTCCCCCCCCCCAACACACCTCGAGGGCACCTCCACCACACACCCCTCGGGCACCTCCCCCCCCCCGCCCAAACACACCCCGAGGGCACCTCCACCACACACCCCGCGGGCACCTCCCCAACACACCCCGCGGGCACCTCCACCACACACCCCGCAGGCACCTCCACCACACACCCGCGGGCACCTCCCCCCCCCAACACACCGCGAGGGCACCTCCACCACACACCCCGTGGGCACCTCCCCCCCACACACGGACCCACACACACACACGTACACACACACACGTACCCACCCACACACACGCGCGCGCACACACACGTACACACACACACACACGTACCCACACACACACGTACCCACACACACACACGCACATGTACCCACACACACACACGTGTACACACACACACGTACACACGTACCCACCCACACACGTACCCACACACACACTTACCCACACACACACTTACCCACACACACACTTACCCACACACACACACACGTACCCACACACACAAGTACCCACACACACACGTACCCACACACACACGTACCCACACACACGTACGTACCCACACACACGTACCCACACACACGTACCCACCACACGTACCCACACACACACACGTACCCACACACACACACGTACCCACACACACACACGTACACATACACGTACCCACCCCACACACACACGTACACACATACCCACACACACAAACATGTCCCCACCCACACGTCCCCACCCACACGTACACGTACTCACACACACAAAACAAGTATACCGTTTTGGATGCTGTTGAGGGGGATGACCTACCGGGGAAGGCCTAGCGGCCAGGTCTCTGGCACTGAGTCTGGCTCTGGGGCTCAGAAGGGAAGGGGGGAGAATAGAAAAGCAATAGTAGTAGGAAATTCAATGGTTAGGGGAATAGATAGGAGATTCTGTGGTCGCGAGCGAGACTCCCGGAAGGTATGTTGCCTCCCGGGTGCCAGGGTCAGGGATGTCTCGGATCGTGTCTTCAGGATCCATAAGGGGGAGGGGGAGCAGCCAGAAGTCGTGGTGCACATTGGTACCAACGACATAGGTAGGAAAAGGGGGTGTGGAGGTAATAAACAAGTTTAGGGAGTTAGGCTGGAAGTTGAAAGCCAGGACAGACAGAGTTGTCATCTCTGGTTGTTGCC
Organism: Scyliorhinus torazame; assembly: GCF_047496885.1. Classification (NCBI taxonomy): domain Eukaryota; kingdom Metazoa; phylum Chordata; class Chondrichthyes; order Carcharhiniformes; family Scyliorhinidae; genus Scyliorhinus; species Scyliorhinus torazame. The sequence goes on from NW_027308484.1 coordinate 101,498, forward strand.
GGTGCCACGTGATAGCGAGGCTAGGAATAGGGAGAGAGTGCAGTTGAACACGTGGCTGCAGGAATGGTGTAGGAGGGAGGGCTTCAGGTATTTGGAGCGCATTCTGGGGAAGGTGGGACC